>NW_016948864.1:0-902 GCF_001483705.2 Eufriesea mexicana
TACGTTACGATTTCGTATGTTACGATTGGTATGGTTAAGAGAGGATAGCTTTGACTTTTGTGCCACACACTGCTGCTCGGTGGATTTCTGCCCTTTATTGTGTTCTAATATGGCTCTGAGAAGGCCAGCAATTGTGGTGTCGGCACATTATGTTTGGATAAGTTACGCTTCGTTACGTAATATGTGGCTGGGTAAGGCTGTGATAGCTTTGACTTTTGTGTTATAATCCGCCTTTCGGTGGTTTCTGCGCTCTACTCCGTTCTCATATCCTCCGCTCTGCTCTGGGGTGGGCAGAGATAACGGCCGCGGCTCATTAGCTTGAATTAGGTCACGTTTATCTATGTTGCGTTTGCTTGGACCAGATTTGGTTAGCCATCACCCTTCTGCTATACCCTGCGACAAATCTATGTCGAGGCTCTCCTCCGCTACAACATGTTCTGCTTTGCTCTGTGGAGGACAACAGTAATGGTCACCGCACGTTGGGTAAGGTTATATTACGCTTGGTTGTTTGGTTAGAATGGGTCTGGTTTGGATGGCTTTGACTTATGAGCTCAGCACTTCTATTCTGTGGACTTCAGCGGTCTACTGTGCTCTATCGTACTCTGCTTGTTCCTGGGGACTCCAGAAATGGTGGTCGCGGCAAGTTATGTTGCGTTATGTTACGTTTGGTTATGTTAGGTTAGGTTAAGTTTGGTTGGCATTTCATTGACTTTTCCGCAATACACAGCGATTTTACGGATTTCAGCGCTCTACTCTCATCAAATATATTCTGCTTGGCTCTGAGATTCTGAGGGGGCAGCAATATAGGTCCCGGCGCTTTAGTACGGGTTAGATTATGCTTGCTTGTGTTACGTTTGGTCAGGGTATGATAGAATAGCTTTGACTTTTGTGCCGTACACTGC
>NW_016948865.1:0-566 GCF_001483705.2 Eufriesea mexicana
AGTTTAGGGTGGATAAGGTAATGATTGGATATATCTGGCTATTGTCCTTTAGACCGCTATGCGCCGATTTGTTGCCCCTACTGCTCTTTAGTACCTTCTGCTTGGCCCTGGGAGGCCAGCAATAGTGGTCGCGGGACGTTGGGTACAATTAGGTTACGTTTGGTTTTATGACGATTTATTATGTTAGGGAACGGTAGCTCCAACTGATGTGCTATACCCTGCTATTCGGTTGACTTCTGCGTTCTACTGTGCTCTCATATGTTCCGCTTGGTTCTGGGGTGGCCAGTGATATTAGTCTCGGCAGGTTCGTTTGAGTTAGGTTATGATATGTTCGGTTAGATTAGGATACGTTTGGTTAGTGTAGCTTCTACTTTCGTGCCATACTCTATTATTCGGTGTATTTCTGTGATCTACTGTGCCCTAGTACACTCTGCTGATCTCTGAGGAGGCTCGCAGTAGTGGTCTCGTTATGCTAGAAGTAAGTTAGTGTATGTAACGTTTGTCTTGGTTAGTAAATGTTACTTTGGCTTCCGTACTCTAAACGGCCTTTCGGCGGATTTCTGAGG
>NW_016948866.1:0-800 GCF_001483705.2 Eufriesea mexicana
CATTTTCGCTGTCCTCAACATAGCCACACAGGACATACTATGGTATAGTAGATCGTAGATGTCCATAAAATCTCAGGGAACACAGAAATGTCAAAGCTACACAAGCCTAACCCGAACTAACATAACCCAGCCGAACGTAACGTAACTCAAGCTGATGTGCCTCGCCCACCATTCCTGGCATCCACAGAGCAAAGCAGAGCATATCAGAGCTCGGTAGATCACAGAAATACACCGAATATCAGTGTATAGCACAAGATTGAAAGCCATCCCATCCTAACCTTAACTAAGGCAACGTAACCATACGCAACTTAAGTCATCCTAACGTGCTGGGATCACTACTGCTGCCATGCACAGATGCAAGCAGGATACACTAGAGCAGAGTAAATTACGGAAGTCCACCGGATAGTAGTGCATAGCGCAACAGTCAAAGCCACACTGCCCAAACCTAATCAATCGCAGCATAGCCTAACCGTAACGTAAACGTAACCTAACTAAGCCTATCGTGCTGCGGCCACTACTGCTGGACTAAATATCCTATGTTAGGATAGGATAGCTTTGACTTCTTTGACACACGCTGCTACTAGGAGCATTGCTGCGCTCTACTGTCAGCTAGGGTGTTCTGCTTGCATATGGTTATGCCAGGAGTTGTGGTCTCAGCACTTTACGATGAGATAGGCTACTTTAGGTTAGGATGGGTTAGGTCAAGTTATGTTGGGGTATCTGCGACTTTTGTGCTATACAGCACAAAGCGGTGAGTTTCTGCGCTCTACTGTGCACTAATATTTTCTGCTTGGCTCTTG
>NW_016948867.1:0-1002 GCF_001483705.2 Eufriesea mexicana
TACTAAACCACAGAATAGCGCAGAAATGCACCGAATAGTTGTGTATAACACATAGTCCAAGGATATCCTATCCTTACGTAAGCAATCGCCACATAACCGAACGTAACCTAACTCTCTCTAACGTGACGCGAAAACTACTACTGGCACCCGCAGGGCCAAACAGAGCATCCTAGAGCACAGTTCAGCGCCGGAAGCCGCCAAATAGCAGTGCATAGCACAAAAGTCAAAGTTATCCTATCATACCTAACCAAGCGTAACGTAAGCATACGAAGCATAACTGAACCTAACGATCCGATACCACAATTACTGTGCCCCGCAGAGTCGAGCAGGATGTAGTAGAGCAATGTGGAGCGCAGAAATCTACCGAAAATCAGTGGTTAGCGCAAAAGTGAAAGCTACCCTCTTCTAACCCAACCAACTTAAACATAACCACACCTAACATAACTCAACGTAACGTGACGCTGCCGCTATTTCTTGCTTCCCCAGCGTCAAGCAGAGCATACCAGAGGGGCGTAGGGCGCAGAAATCCATCGAACAGCAGTATATAGCTCAAAAGTCAAAGCAACCCTAAACAAATGCGACCTAACATAACCAAACCAAGCGTAATCTATTCGAACCTAGCATGCCAAGGCCACCAATTCTGGCCTCCCGAGAGTAGAGCAGAGTACAGTAAAGCAATGTAGAGCGCAGAAGTCCACCGAATAGCAGTGTATAGCGCAGAAATCTATGCTATCCTATCGTAACGTAAACAAGCGTAAGACAACCAAACACAACCAGCCTCAGACTAACGTGCCGAGATCAACACTGCTGGCATCCACATAGCCAAGCAGAATGTACTGGTGCACAGTAGGGAGCAGAAATTCGCCGAATAGCAGTGTATAGAACAAAAGTCGAAGGGACCATAGCAAAACCTTACCTAACATGACCCAACAAAGCGTAACCTGCCTCAGCCATACGTGCCACGACCGCTATTCCAGACCTCCGCAGAGACAAGCAGATGAT
>NW_016948867.1:3488-6939 GCF_001483705.2 Eufriesea mexicana
AGAGAACAATAGGGCGCAGAAATCCACCGGATAGCTGTGTATAGCACAAAAGTGTCAGCTATATCATACCAACCTAACCAAGCGCAACGTAACCAAACGTAACGTAATTCTTCCTATCGTAACGAAACCACTATTTCCTCCCTCCTCAGGGCGAAGCAGAACATATTAGAGCAGAGTGGAGCGCAGAAGTGCACCAAATAGCGGTGTATGGCATAAAAGTTGGAGCTACCCTATCCTAACGTAGCTAAGCGTAACACAGCCAAACGCTATTTATCTCAAACCAAAGTGCCGAGACCACTATTTCTGGCAACCGCAGGGCCAAACAGAGCATCCTATAGCACAGTAGAGCGCCGGAAGCCGCCGAATAGCAGTGCATAGCACAAAAGTCAAAGTTATCCTATCATACCTAACCAAGCGTAACGTAAGCATACGAAGCATAACTGAACCTAACGAGCCGATACCACAATTACTGTGCCCCGCAGAGTCGAGCAGGATGTAGTAGAGCAATGTGGAGCGCAGAAATCTACCGAAAATCAGTGGTTAGCGCAAAAGTGAAAGCTACCCTCTTCTAACCCAACCAACTTAAACATAACCACACCTAACATAACTCAACGTAACGTGACGCTGCCGCTATTTCTTGCTTCCCCAGCGTCAAGCAGAGCATACCAGAGGGGCGTAGGGCGCAGAAATCCATCGAACAGCAGTATATAGCTCAAAAGTCAAAGCAACCCTAAACAAATGCGACCTAACATAACCAAACCAAGCGTAATCTATTCGAACCTAGCATGCCAAGGCCACCAATTCTGGCCTCCCGAGAGTAGAGCAGAGTACAGTAAAGCAATGTAGAGCGCAGAAGTCCACCGAATAGCAGTGTATAGCGCAGAAATCTATGCTATCCTATCGTAACGTAAACAAGCGTAAGACAACCAAACACAACCAGCCTCAGACTAACGTGCCGAGATCAACACTGCTGGCATCCACATAGCCAAGCAGAATGTACTGGTGCACAGTAGGGAGCAGAAATTCGCCGAATAGCAGTGTATAGAACAAAAGTCGAAGGGACCATAGCAAAACCTTACCTAACATGACCCAACAAAGCGTAACCTGCCTCAGCCATACGTGCCACGACCGCTATTCCAGACCTCCGCAGAGACAAGCAGATGATAGTAGAGCAACTTAATATGCAGATATCGACAGATTAGCTTTGTATAGCAGAAAAGTCAAAGCTACACTAACCAAGCATATTCGAACCTAGCCAAGCCAAGCGTAGCATAACTCATCCTAGCTCGCCGAGGCGAATATTGCTGGCCTCCCCAGAGCCAGGCTGAACATATTGGTGCGCTGCAAGGCGCATAAATGCACTGAATAGCAGCGTATAGCATAGAAGTCTAAGCTATCCTGTCCTAACCTAACCGAACGTCACGCAACTGAACGTAACCTAATACTTCCTAACGTGCCGAGACCACAATTGCTGCCCATCTCAGAGCCAATCTGAACATATTAGGGCAGAGTAGAGCGCGGAAGTCCATTGAATTGCAGTGCATAGCACAATAGTCGAAGCTAACCCATCATATCGTAGCCAAACGTCACATTACCGAACTCAGCTTGACTCAAACTCGTGCGCCGATACCACCACTGCTTGCATCCACAGATCCAAGCAGAATACACTAGAGCACAGTAGAGCGCAGCAACCCAACGCATTGCAGCGCGAGGTACATAAGTCGAAGATATCCTAACGTAACCTCTCCCAGCCAAACCCATTCGAGCGTAACCTAACTAAACATAAAGTGCAAAGGATACTATTGGTGGCATCGACACAGGAGAGCATAGTTTATTAGAGCAGCGTAGAGCGCAGATGTCCACCGAATAACGGTGTATAACATAGAAGTCAATGCTATCCTATCGTAACCTGACCAACCGTAGCACTACCGAGCGTAGCATAACAAAGACTAGCGTGACACATCCACAATTGCTGACCCAGGGGTAGGGTCGAGCAGGGCAGAGTAGAGCCTATCAGAGCGCAGTAGAGCGCAGAAAGCTACCAAGTAGCAATGTATAGCACAAAAGCCAAAGGTATCCTAACCTAACCTAACAAAACTTTACATAACCGAACGTAACCTAACACAAACGAACGTGCGTAGACCAGTATGGCTGGCATCCCCGACGTCAAGCAGAACATATCGGAGGAGAATGGAGCGCAGAAGTCAATAGAACGGCAGTGTATAGCAGTAAGGTCAAAGCTATCCGAACATAACCCATGCTAGCATAACCTACCCTAACGTAGCATAATCCAACATAACGAGACGCAGCCACTATTTCCGGCCGCCCCAGATCAAAGCAGGGCATATTAGAGCACAGTAGAGCAGAGAAATCCACCGAATATCGGTGCATAGCACAAAAGCCAGAGCTAACCACACCGAACCCAGCCTACCCTAACACAACCAAACGTAATCTAACTATATCGATCGTGCCGCGACCAGTACAGGTGACCTCCACAGTGTCAGGCAGAGCATATTAGAGATGACTAGAGCGCAGGAATCAATACATTCGCAGTGTATAGCAGAAGGGACGAAGATCTCCAATCCTAACATATGCTAACGTAACACAACCAAACGTATCCAAGCTCAAACTTATGCCCCGAGACCACTATTAGTAGCTTCCCCAGAGCCAGCAGGAACATACCAGAGCGTAGTAGAGCGCAGAAGTTCACCGTATTCCAGTGTACAGAGCAGAAGTCAAAGACACCCTAAATTCCCCCATGCAAACCTAACAAAACCAAACGTAACCTAACTCTGCCTGACGAACTGCGTCCACCATTTCTGGCATCGCCAGTGAAAAGCATAGCATACTTAACCACAGTAGTGCGCAAGAAGCCACAGGTCAGCAGTGTGCGTCAGAAAGTCGAGGATAACATAGCCTAACCTGACCGCACATAACGTAACCAAACGTAACATAACTCAACCTAACGTGACCCGACCACTATTGCTGGTCACCCTAGGGCAAACCAGAATTTATTAGATGGGAGTTGGGAGCAAAACCCGATGGAATCGCATGGTACAGCAGTAAAGTCAGATCTATCCAAACCGGACCCAAGTAAGCCTAACCTAGCCAAACGTAACCTAACACATCATGACCCGTTGCGACCTCTTTTGTTGGCCTCCCCAGAGACCAGGAGGGTATAGTACAGCTAAGTAGAGCGTAGAAATCCATCGAAGAGCAGTGTATAGCAAAAAAGACAACTCTATCCTATCATAACCTATACAAACGTAATATTAACTAACGTATCCAAATTTAACTTGACTTGCCGAGACAACCATCGCTGGCCTCCTTAGAAAAATGCAGAATATGCTACAGCTACGTAGAGCGCGGAAAACCACCGAATAGCAGCGTGTAGCGAGAAAAGTCAAGGCGATCCTGTCCAAAACCAAATCATACCTGACATAACCAAACG
>NW_016948868.1:0-3068 GCF_001483705.2 Eufriesea mexicana
GTGCTATGTTGCGTTTGGTAAGGTCACGTCTGGATAGGTTTGTGCAGGTTATTCTGCACTTTTGTGCTACACACTGCGCTTGGATGGATTTCTACGATCTACGTTGATCTACCCAAATCCGCTCGAGGCTGGGCTGGCCAGAAATGGTGGTCTCGTCACGTTAGGTTCAGTTATTCTACGTTTGTTTATGTTATGTTTGTTTGTGTTGGGTAATGGTAGCTTTGACTTTCGTGGTATTCACTGTTTTTCTGGGCGTTTCTGCGCTCTTCTGTGCTCTACTGTATTCTGATTTGCCCTGGGGCGACAAAAAATAGTGGTCGCGGTTCGTTATGTTGAGATAGGCTACGTTTGGTTAGGTTACGTTGGTTACGGTTAGGTTTGGATTCCACTGACTTTCGTGGTATAGACTGTTGTTCGGCGCATTTTTGCGCTCTACTGTGCTCCAGTATGTTTGGCTTGGTTGTGGAGTTGCCAGCAATGGAGGTCTCCGTTCATTAGGTTTAGTTACTCTACGTTCGGATAGGTTAGGTTAGCTATGGTTAGGATGGGTTGCCATGGACCTTTTTGCTATACATGGCCATCTGGTGGCTTTCGGCGCTATACTTGCTTCTACTATACCCTGCTCGACCCTCGGGAGGCGAGCAATAGTGGACCCGGCACGTTAGGTTTATTTAGTATACGTTTGGTTATGTTAGAATAGGTCAGGTTGGGCAAGAATATCTTTGACTTTTGAGCTATGCAGCGTTATTTGGAGGCCTTCTGCGCTATACCGTGCTCTCGTATTTTCTGCTTGCTTGTTATGTTATGTTACGTTTGCTTGTCTTTCGTTTGAATATGTTAAGACATGGTATATACGACTTGTATGCTGTACACTGCTGCTCTTTAGATTTCTGGGCTCTACATAGCTCTACTGTACTCTGCTCGTCTCAGCGGATGCCAGCATTGGTGGTCTCGGCACGTTAGGTTAAGTTAGGCTACATTCGGTTATGTTTGGTTAGATTCGGTTTGGTCAGAAGGTCTCTGCTTTTTCTGATACAAACTGCAATTCGGTGGATTCCTTCGCTCCACTGTGCTCTGCTATATTCCGCTTTACTCCGCGGAGGCCAGCAATATTGATCTCGGCGTGCTAGGTTGAGTTAGGTTGCGTTCTGTTATGTTAGGTTTGACTTGGTTAGGTTCGGATACCTTTGACTTTTCTGCTATTCATTTACATTCTATGGACTTCTGCGCTCCACGCTCATCTAATATGCTCCTCTTGGCTCTGGTGAGGCCAGCAATGGCGGCTTTGGCGCGATAGGATTGGTTAGATTACATTTGGCTTGCCTAGGTTTGGTTAGGTTTGGTTAGGATAGCTCTGACTTTTCTGCCTTACATTGAGATTCCATGGACTTCTGTGCTCTATTCTTCTCTAATATGATCCACTCGGATGTTTGGGTGCCAGCAATAGCTTTCGCGGCACGTTAGAGGGAGTCACGTTACGCTCGGTTGTTTTGCGGTTGGTTATGTTAGGATAGGACAGCCTTGGCCTTTGCGCTATACACAGTCATTCGGTGCATTTCTGCGCTATCCTGTGCTCCAGTATGTTCTACATGGCGTTGGGGAGGCCAGCCGTAATGTCGTCGGCACGTTGGCCTTAGTTCTGTTGCGTTCCGTTGTGTTACGTTTGGCAAAGTTATGGCCGGGTTCCTTTGACTTTTGTGCTATACTCCGTTGTTCGGTGGATTTCTGCGCCCTACTGCGCTCTAGTATGTCCTGCTTGGATATGGGGAAGCCAGGAATAGTGGTCTCGCTACGTTACGTTGAGCTACGCTACGTTTGGTTGGTTTAGGTTAGTTCATGTAGGAATTCGTTGCCCTTGACTCTCTTGTTATGCACTGCAATGCAGCGGGTTTCTGAGCTCTATCGTTCCCTAGCTTATTCTGATAGTCCCTGGGGAGGCTAGCAGTAGTGTCCTAGGCACGTTAGCTTTAGTTCGCTTACGTTCGAATATGTTGCGTTTGGTTTGGTTAGGATAGGGTGTCTTTGACTTTTGTGATATACGCTGTTAATCTATGGATCTCTGCGTAAACAAACATACGCTAACTCAACGTTTCGTGCCGCGACCACTATTGCTGGTCTCCCTATTGGCAAGCAGAATATAGTAGTGCACAGTAGATCGTAGAAGTCCACAGAAAATCAATGTGTACAGGGATAGTCATATCTATCCAAGCCTAACCCATACTAGCGTAACGTAGCCAAACGCAGCGTAATTCAACATAACCGCCCGAGACCACTATTAATGGCCTCCCCAGAGTCTAACAGAGTACAGTAGAGCGACGTAGGGTGTCGAAATACACCGAACACCAGTGTATAGCACAAAGGTCAAATCTAGCCTCCCCTTGCCTATCCAAACGTAATATAATGAAACGCAACATAGCTTAACATAACGTGCAGAGGCCGACGTTGCTGAGCTCTCCAGAGTCAAGCAGAATATACGAGAGCACAACCAAGCGCATTAATCCACCGCTTTGCAGTGTGCAGCGCAAGAGTGGAAGCTATTCTGTCCCAACCTAATCAAACGTAATATAACCAAACGTAACCAAACCCAGACAAACGTACCGAGACCAATACTGCTCTCCTTCTCATAGCCAAGCAGAATATGCTAGAGCACAGTAGAGCGCAGAAAGCCGCCGAATAGTAGTGTGTAGCACAAAAGTCATAGGTATCCTGTCCTGACGTAGTCAAGCGTAAGATGGGCAGACGCAACGTAACAAAAACTCACGTGCCACGACTGCTACTGCTGGTCTCACGTGAGCTAAGCAGAGTACAGCAGAGCAATGTAGATCGCTGCAGTCATCCGTATAGCAGAGTATAGCACAAAAGACGAAGCTCTTTTAACAATACATAAGCAAACCTAACATAACAGAACGCAACATAGCCCAACCAAACGTGCCGCGAGCACTATTGCTGGCGTCCACAGAGACAAGCAATGTGTGATAGCTCACTGCAGTGCGCAGATGTCCATAGAATAGCAGTGTGTATCACAAAGGTCGAAGTTATCCTAACCTAACACATCGTAGCCTAACGTA
>NW_016948868.1:8532-11204 GCF_001483705.2 Eufriesea mexicana
CGAAAGCTAGACCAACCTAACCCAACCCAACGTATCCTAACTCAACCTGACACGCCGAGAATACCATTGCTGGAATCCCAGAGCCAAGCAGTGCATATTACAGCACAGTGGGCGTAGAGATCCAACTCATGGCAGGGTATAGCACAAGGGTCAGATCTATCCTCTCCTAAAATAACCAAACGTACAATAACCGAACGTAGCATAACTCAAATTCACGTGCCGAGGGCACTGTTGCTGACCTCCGCAGGGCCAAGTAGAATAGGCTAGGGCACAGTAGAGCGTAGAAATCGACCGAATAGCAGCGTATAGCACAAAGGTCAAAGCTATCCTATACTAAACAAACCAAGCGAAACGTAACACAAACTAATGTCCCTAGACAACTATTGCTGGCCTCCCGGACGCCAGGCAGGACATATTAGGTTAGAGTAGAGTGCAGGCGTCCATACATGGCTGTGTGTAGCAGAAATGTCAAAGCCATCCAAACATATCTCAAACTGACGTAACCTAACCAAGTGTTACATAACACAGCCTAACGTGCAGAGAGAACTATTGCTGGCGTTGCCAGAGCCAAGCTGAAAATATTACAGCAAAGAAGACTGCAGATATTCGCCGAATACCAGTGTACAGCGCAAAGGTTAGTGCTATCCACTCCTAACCCAACCAAAACGTAGCATAAATCAAACTAACGTGCCCGTACCACTTATACTGGCCTCCCCAGATACCGATGGAATATGATAGAGCAGAGTAGAGCTCAGGAGTCCATATGATATCAGTGCTCTGCGCAAAAGGCAAAGCTATCCTAGCCGAACCCAGCTTAACCTAACCTAGCAGTACGCAACATTACTCAACCTAACGTGCCGCGACCAACATTGCTGGCCTGCACAGAGTAAAGCAGAACAGGAGCGTGAGGCTCAGAAATCCATAGGGTCGTAGTGAGTAGCGGAAAAATGGAAGCTATACGGTTCTAGCCGAGGCTAACGTAACGCAGCCAAACGCATCCTATCTCAAACCAATGTGCTAAAACGACTACTACTTTCTTCCCTTGGGCCAAACAGGAAACACTAGGGTACAGTAGAGCGCAGCAGTCCACCGAATATCAGTGTATATCACCTAACCTAGCCAAACGTGATATAATCAGACGTATCCTAACTTAACCTAGAGTGCCGCGAACACTATTGCTGGAAACTCTTGAGCCAAGCAGAATATGTTAGAACACAGTAGAGCGTAGAGAGCCTTCAAGTAGCAGCGTATGGCACAAAAGTCTAATGTATGATAACCTAGCCTGACCGAAGCTAACCTAACAAAACGTGGACTAACTAAACCCAGCGGGACGAGACCACTATTTCCGGCCACCAGTGAGAAGCAGGACACACTAGAGCGCGGCAGAGCGCAGAAATCCGGCGAAAGTAAGTTTACAGTGCAATAGTCAAAGCCACCATAACCAAACCAAACCAAATCTGGCCTAACCAATCGTAACATTGATCAACCTACCGTGTCACGACCGATATTGCTGGTCACCGCAGGGTCAAGCAGATTATGGTAGAGCAATGTAGAGCACAGACATCCACTGGATAGCAGTGTATAGGGAAAAAGTAGAAGTTACCCTCTCCTAACATAACCAAGCGTAACATAGCCAAGCGCTGCACAATCTATCCAAACGTGCCTAGACCCCAATAGCTGGTATTTACAGAGCCAAGCAGAGCATAATAGTGTACAGTCTAGAGCAGGAATCCAACGAATAGCAGTGCAAACAGTAAAAGTCAAAGCCATCGTAACCATACATAACCCAAGCTGGCATAGCCAAACGCAACCCAACTCAACCTATCGTGACGTGACCACTATTTCTGGCCACCTCAGAGGCAAGCGGAGCAAATCAGAACACTGTAGCGCGCAGAAATCCACGGATTAGCAGTCAACAGCACATAAGATAAAGCTATCCTAACCTAACATCGCCAAACGCAACGTAACCAAACGTAGCCTAAACAAACCTAACGCGCCCAGACCACTATTGCTAACTTCCACATATCCAGCCACAATAATATGGCGCAGACATCCGACGCGCTGCAGTGTAAAGCACAAAAGTGAAAGGCATCCCAACCTAACCTGACGTAACCTAACCCAACCAAACGTAACGTAACACACGCTAACGTGCCGCAAACACTATTGTTGGCGTCCCCAGAGGCAAGCAGAATAATATAGAGCAGAGTGGAGCCTAGAAGTCCACAGAGTATCAGTTTTGAGCACAAAAGTCAAAGCTATACTAGCCTAACCTTGAGAAACCTAACACAACTAAACGTAATCAGGCTGAACCTAACGTGCCGCGACCAGTATTGCTGGCCTCGACAGAGCCAAGCAGAGTGCAGTCGAGCACAGTAGAGCGCAGAAATCCACCGAAAAACAGTCAGTGCCAAGAAAGTCAGAGCTATCCAAACTTAACACAAACAAGCATACCGTAACCAAACGTAACCTAACCGAACCTAACATGACGAGACAAATATTGCTGACCTCCAAAGACCCAAGCAGAGCACATTAGAGCACAGAATAGCACAGAGCTTCAACGAATAGCAGTATATGACACAAAAGTAAATGCTATCCTCCCCTAACCTAACCAACCGCAACATACACAAGCTTAACATAACTCAACCTGACGTGCAGCGACCACTATTTCTGGC
>NW_016948869.1:0-537 GCF_001483705.2 Eufriesea mexicana
AACTTCCTTGCATAAATAAGGAGGAAAGATTATATTGGCAAGCTATATCCATTGCAATGGTATAAAATCTCTCTCGAAAATTCAATTTTATTGACATTATCGCCTGATATCGTAGTGAGCCACCTTCCTTGCATAAGTAAGGAGGAAAGATACTTTTGGCGTGGTATAGCCATTGCAATGCTGCTGAATCGGTCTGGAAATTTCAATTTTATTGACATTTTCGACTAATATCGTGGTGAGCTAGCTTCCTGGCATAAGTATGGAGGAAAGATCCTTTTTGCGTGCTATAGCCGTTGCAATGCTGCAGAATCGGGCTGGAAAGTTCGATTTTATTGACATTTTCGACTAATATCGTGGTGAGCTATCTTTCTTTCGTAAACAGAATAAATGAGGAGGAAAGATACTTCTGGCGTGCTATAACCTTAGCAATGATATATAATGTGCCTGGCAGAATCAATTTTATTTACATTTTCTACTAATATAGTGTTTAACTATCTTTCCTGCGTAACTAAGGCGGAAAGATTCAATTGGCGTGCT
>NW_016948870.1:0-1261 GCF_001483705.2 Eufriesea mexicana
AAGCATTGCAATGGCTACAGCTCGCCAATAGAATCTTTCTTCCTTATTTATGCAAGAAAGTAAACTGACCGCGATATTAGTCGAATATGTCAATAAAATTGAAACTTCCAGCCAGATTCTACAGCATTGAAATGGATATTGCACTCCAAAAGTATCTTTCCTCCTTACCTATGCATGGAAGATAGCTCACCACGGTATTAGTCGAAAATGTCAATAAAATTGGATTTTTCTGCCAGACTCTACAGCATTGCAGTGGATATAGCGCGCCAAAAGTATCCTTCCCCCTTACTTATGCAAGGAAGTTAGCTCACCACGATGTTATTCGAAAATGTCAATAAATTTGAAATTTCCAGCTGACTTTCCCACCAGAATCTATAGCATTGCGAGGGCTATAGCAAGTGAATTGAATCTCCCCTCCTTATATATGCAAGAAAGTTAGCTCATCACGATGTTATTCGAAAATGTCAATAAATTTGGATTGTCCAAACACATTCTATGTCATCGCAATGGCTATAGCACGCCAATTGAATATTTCCTCCTTGTTTATGCAACAATGTTATCTCAGCACAATATAAGTCGGAAATGTCAATAAAATTGTATTTTCCAGCTGGATGCTATAATAATGCAATGGCTATAGCACGCCAGTACAATCTACCCTCCTTATTTACGCATTAAAGTTAGCTCACCATGGTATTATTCGAAAATGTCAATAATATTGAATTTTCCAGCAAGATTCTATATCATTCGAATGGCTATTGCACGCCAATAGAATCTCTCATCCTTAATTATGCCAGAAAGTCAGCTAACCAGTATAGTAGTCGAAAATTTTAACAAAATTGTATTTTCAGCCTCATTCTATATCAATGCAATTTCTATAGCACACAAAAAGTATCTTTCCTCCTTACTTATGCACGGAAGATAGCTCACCACGATATTAGTGGATAATGTCAATAAAATTGAATTTCCCTTCCAGATTCTATGGCTTTGCAATGACTACAGCGCGCCATCAGAGTGTTTCCGCCTTATTTATGCAAGAAAGATAGCTCACCACAATATTAGTCGAAAATGAATATAAAATTGAGTTTTTCTGCTAGATTCTAAAGCATTGCAATGGCTACAGCTCGCCAATAGAATCTATCTTCCTTATTTCTGCAAGAAAGTTAACTCTCCGCGATATTAGTCGAATATGTCAATAAAATTGATTCTTCCAGCCAGATTATACAGCATTGCAATGGATATAGCACGCCAAAAGTATCCTTCC
>NW_016948871.1:0-608 GCF_001483705.2 Eufriesea mexicana
TGAGTCATGTTTGGGTACCTCTGACTTTTCTAGTACGCACTGCTATTCTATGGATTTGTGTTTTTACTCTCCACTAATGTGTTCTGTTTTACTCTGGGGGACAGCGCTAGTGATCGCGGTACGTTAGCTTGAGTTATGATACGTACGGTTATGTTACGATTGGCTAGATTAGGAGAATATAGTCTTGACTTCAGTGCTATAGCCTGCTGCTAGGTGGAATTCTGCGCCCTACAGTGCTCTCATATTTTCAGCTTGGCTCTGGCAAGGCCAGCAATAGTGGTATCGGCACGTTGCTATGAGTCGTGCTACGTTCGGTTAGGTTGCGTTACGCTATGTTTGATCAGAGTAGCTATAACTTTTGCGTTGTACACAGCTGTTCGGTGGATTTCTGAGCTCTACGGTGATCTGGTATGTCCTGCTTAGCTCTGGGGAGGGCAGCAATATCGGTTTCGGCACGTTAGGTTGAGTTAGGCTATGTTTGGTTATGTCCCGTTGTTTCGGGTTAGGTTTGTGCAAGCAGCTTCTGCTGTCCTGACATACACTGCGACCCTATGGATTTCAGCAAACTTCTCTCCACTAATGTGTTCTGCTTGGCTCTGCGGTGGCCA
>NW_016948872.1:0-554 GCF_001483705.2 Eufriesea mexicana
GTTAGCCTGCGTTTAGTTCGGTCACGTTTGGTTCGGAAAGGATAGGTGTGGCCTTGACTTTTGTGCTATAAACTTCCTTTGGTTGGATTCCTTCGCTCTACCGTGCTCTAGCATGCTCTGCTTGGCGCGGGCGATACCATCAGAGGTTTTGTCTGCACGTGACGTAGAGGTCGATAACGTTTGGTATGTTACGTTTGGAATTTTTGGGATATGGTCTCTTCGACTGTTGTGCTATGCACTGCGTTTCTTTGGACTCCTGCCCTCTACTCTCCTCGAATATGTTCTGCTTGGCTGTGAGGAGGGCAGCAATGGTGGTCTAGACTCGTTAGGCTGTGTCACGTTACGTTTGGTTACGCTACGTTTGGTCAGGTTAGGAAGGCAGCTTTGTTCTTTGCGTTATACACAGATATACGGCAGATTTCTCCGCAACTCATACGCTCTGCTTGTCTCTGGGGATTCCAGCAATAGTGGCCGTGGCACGGTAGGTTGGTTTGTGCTACCATTGGTCACGTTGCGGTTGGCTTGGTAAGGAGAGGATGGCTTTGACTTCAGTG
>NW_016948873.1:0-4659 GCF_001483705.2 Eufriesea mexicana
ATATCATGGTGAACAAACTTTCTTGCATCCATTAGGAGGAAAGATCTTATTGGCGAGCAACAGGCATTCTAATGCTATAGAATTTGTCTGGAAATTTCAATTTTATTGCCATTTTCGGATTATATCGTGGTGAGCAAACCTGCTGGCATAAAAAAGGAGGAAAGATAATATTACCGTGCTATAGACATTGCTGTGCAATAGGGTCGGTCTGGAAAGTTCAATTTTATTGACATTTTCGGATTTTATCGTGGTGAGCGAACCTTCTCGCATAAATGAGGAGGAAATATCCTATTGGCGTGCTATTCACATTGCTGTGCATTAGGGTCGGCATGGAAAGCTCTATTTTATTGACAATTTCGAATAGTATCGTGGTGAGCAAACTTCCTTTCATAAATAAGTAGGAAACATGCTTTTGGCGTGCTATAACAATTGCAATGCAAAAGAGACTGACCGGATATGCCAATTTTCTTGACATTTTCGTATAATATCGAGGTGAACATGCTTCCTCGCATAAATAAGTAGGATAGATTCTATTTGCGTGCTATAGCCATTGCAGTGCAATGGAATTTGTATGGAAAGTTCAATTTTATTGACATTTTCAACTAATACCGTGGTGAACAAGCTCTCTTGCATCCATAAGAAGGAAAGATTTTATTGTCGTGCTACAGCCATTGGAATGCTATAGAATCTGTCTGGAAAGTTTAATTTTATTGACATTTTCGGGTTATATCGTGGTGAGCAAACCTTCTCGCATAAATAAGGCGGAAAGATCCTACTAGAGTGCTGTAGACATTGCTATGCAATAGCGCCGGCCTGGAAAGTTCAATTTTATTGACCCTTTCGACGAGTATCGTGGTGAACAGGCTTCCTAGCATAAATAAGTAGGATAGAAACTATTGGCGAGCTATAGCCATTGCAATGCACTAGAATCTGACTGGAAGGATCCATTTTATTGACATTTTCGATTTATATCGTGGTGAACAAGCTTTCTTGCATCCATGAGGAGGAAAGGTCCTATCGGTCTGCTACAAACGTTGCAATGCAATAGAAACTGACTAGAAAGTTCTATTTTATTGACATTTTCGACTACTATCGTGGTGAACAAGCTTCCACGCATAAATAAGTAGGAAAGAGGGTATTGGCGTACCATAGCCATTGTAGTGCAATAGAATCAGACTGGATAGTTCAATTTTGTTTACATTTTCGACTAATATCGTGGTGAACTGGCTTTCTCGCATAGATAAGTAGGAAAGACACTATTGGCGTGCTATGACCATTGAAATGCAATAGAGACTGAACGGATATACCAATTTTATTGCCATTTCCGACTATTATCGTGGTGAGCAAACTTCCTTGCATAAACAAGCAGGAAACACACTATTGGCGAACTATAGTCATTGCAATGCAAAAGAGACTGACTGGATATACGAATTTTATTGACATTTTCGTCTAATATCGTGGTGAGCATGCTTTCTCGCATAAACAAGGAGGAAGGGTCCTAATGGCGTGCTGCATCCATTTCAATGCTGTAGAATCTGTCTGGAAGTATAATTTTATTGACATTTTTGACTAATACCGCGGCGAAAAAACTTCCTCGCATAAATAAGGAGGATAGATTCCTTTGGCGTGCTATAGCCATTGATATGCAATGAAGTCTGACTGGAAAGGTCAGCTTCATTTATATTTTCCACTAATATCGTGATGAACAAACTTCCTCAAGTAAGTAAGGCGGATAGATTCCATTGGCGTGATATAGACATTGCCTTGCAATAGAATCTGAATGCAAAGATCAATTTTATTGACAATTTCGAATAATACCTTCGTGAGCAAGCTTTTTTGCAAAATGAGTACAAATATACTTTTGGCGAGCTGTGCCACAGCAATGCAATAGAACCAGCGTGGAAAGTTCAATATTATAGGCATTTTCGACTAATATCATGATGTGCACACTTTCCCGCATAAATGAGGGGGAATGGCTCTACTGGCCTGATATAGCCATTGCAGTGCAACCGAAACTGACAGGAAATTATAATTCTATTGTCATTTTCGACTAATATCATGGTGAGCAATCTTTCTTGCGTAAGTAAGGAGGTTGCATTCATTGTAGTGCTATAGCCATTGCAGTGCAATCGTATCCGCCTGGAGAGTTGAATTTTATTGACATGTTTGGCTAATATCGTGGCGAGCAATCCTTCTCGCATAAATAAGGTGGAAAGATGTTATTGGCGTGCTGTAGACATGGCTATGCAATAGGGTCGGTCTGGAATGATCAATTTTATTGACATTTTCGACTAAGGCCGTGATGAAAAAGCTTCCTCGCGTAAATAAGTAGAAAAGAATCTATTGGCGTGCTATAGCCATTGTAATCCACTAGAATCTGGCTGGAAAGTTCAATTTTATTGACATTTTCGACTAATATCGTGGTGAGCAAACTTTCCTGAATAAATGCGGTGGAAAGATACTTTTGGCGTGAAGTAGCAATTGCAATGCGATAGAATCTGACTATATAGTCCAATTTTATTGACATTTTCGAATAATACCCTGGTGAACAAACTTCGTTGCATAAATAAGGAGGAAATACAATATTGGCGAGATATAGCCATTGCAGTGCAATAGAATCTAATTGGAAAGTTCAATTTTATTCACATTTTCCACATATATCGTGGTGAGCAAACCTTCTCGCATAAATAAGGAGGGATGATCCTATTGGCTTGCTGTAACCAATGCAATGCAATAGAGTCTGACTGCCAAATTCAATTTTATTGAGATTTTCGACTAATATCGTGGTGAACAAGCTTCCTCGCATAAATATTTAGGATAGATTCTATTAGCGTGCTATAGGTACGGAATGCGATAGAATCAGACTGGAGTGTTCAATTTTCTTGACATTTTCGAATAATATCTTCGTGAGCAAACTTTCTTGCATAAGTAAGAAGGAAAGATATATTTGGCGTACTGTAACTATTGCAATGCAGTAGAATCTGACTGGAAAGTCAATTTTCTAGACATCCTCGACTAATATCGTGGTGAGTAAAATTTCTTGCATAAATAAGGAGGAATGACCCTTTTGGCGTGTGGTAGCCATTGCAATGCATTAGAGTCTGTCAGGAAAGTTCAATTTTATTGACATTTTCGACTATTATCATGGTAAGCATACCTTCGTGCAGAATTAAGGAGGATAGATCCTATTGGCGTGAAATAGCGGCAGCAACGTTTCAGAATCGGACTGGAAAGTTCAACTTCATTGTTATTTTCGACTAATATTGTGGTGAACAAGCATTCTTGCATACATAAGGAAGAAAGATACTCTTGGCGTGGTACAACCATTGCAATGCAATAGAATCTGACCGGAAAGATCAATTTTATTGACATTTTCGTATAATATCCTTGTGAGCAAATTTCGTCGCATAAATAAGGAGGAAATACCCTATTGGCGTGCTGTGACCTTTGCAATACAAGGAATCCGACAGTAAAGTTCAATTTTATTGTCTTTTTCGACTGATAACGTGGTGTGAATGCTTTCTTGCATAAATGAGGGGGAAAGCCTCTATTGGCGCTATATAGCAATTGCAATGCAGTTGAGTCTGACTGGAAATTACAATTTTATGGACATATTCGACTTGTTTCGTCGTGAGCAAGCTTTCCTGAATAAATTCGGGGGAAAGATGCTTTTGGCGTGCAGTAGCAATTGCAATGCAATTGAATCTGACTGTAAAGTTCAATGTTATTGACATTTACGAATAATATTGCGGTGAGCAAGCTTTCTCGCATAAGTAAGGAGTAAAGTTTCTATTGGCGGCATACAGCCGTTGCAGTTCAATAGAAAATGATAAGAAAGTTTAATTTTATTGTCATTTTCGACTAATATCGTCGTGAACAAGCCTTCTTGCATACATAAGGAGGAAAGCTTCTCTTGGTGTGCTACAGCCATAGGAATGCAATTGAATCTGACACTAAAGCTCAACTTTATTGACATTTTCGACTAATATAATTGTCAGCAAACTTTCTTGCATAAAGAAGGAGGAAAGATCACTTTGGCGTGCTGTGGACATTGCAATGTAGTAGAGTCTGTCTGGAAAGTTCAATTTTATTGACAACTTCGTGTAAAATCGTGGTGAGCAGGCTTTATTGCGTATATCAGGAGGAAAGATACCACTGACGTGCTATAGCCATTGCAATGCTATAGAATCTGGCTGGAAGGTATAATTTCCTTGACATCTTCGACTAATATCGTTGTGAGCACACATTTTCGTATAAATGAGGGGGAAAGATTCTATTGACGTGACATAGCCATTGCAATGTAATAGAATCTGTCTGTAAAGATCAATTTTATTGACGTTTTCGATTAATATCGCGGTGAGCAAGCTTTCTCGCATAAGTAAGGAGGAAAGTTTCAATTGGTGAGATACAGCCATTGCAATGCAATAGAAACTGAGTAGAAAGATTAATTCTATTGACATTTTGCACATATATCGTGGTGAGCAAACCTTCTCGCATAAATAAGGATGAATGCTCCTATTGGCTTGCTATAGCCAATGCTATGTAATAGAGTCTGACAGCCAAGTTCAATTTTATTGATATTTTCGAATAATATCGTGGTGAACAAACTTCCTCGCATAAATGATTGGGATAAATCCACTCGGCGCGCTATAGCCATTG
>NW_016948874.1:0-520 GCF_001483705.2 Eufriesea mexicana
TTGGTTGAAGACGCTAGGCGACCTATTCACCAAGCTATAACAGGTTATAGATTTTGAACAGACGTATTCTCTGGCAAATAGATGGCTGTACTTGCCATTGGTTTGAAGGCGTTACACGATCTATTCTCCATTCAATAACAGGTTATCGATTTTGAATTGACCTATTCTCTGGACAGTAGATGCCTGTACTTGCCATTGGGTTGAAGGCGTTAGGCGATCTATTCACCAAGCTATAACAGGTTATAGATTATGAATATACCTATTCCCTGGCAAGCAGATGTCTGTAATTGTCATTGGATTGAAGGCGTTTGGCGTCTTATTCACCAAGCTATAACAGATTATAGACTTTGAATAGACCTATTCTCTGGCAAGTAGATGGCTGTACTTGCCATTGTATTGCAGGCGTTAGGCGATCTATTCACCAAGCGATAAGAGGTTATAGATTTTGAATATACCAATTTTCTGGCAAGTAGAAGTCTGTACTTGTCATTGGATTGAAGGCGTTTGGCGTCTTATTCAC
>NW_016948875.1:0-595 GCF_001483705.2 Eufriesea mexicana
AAAAGGAGAAAAGAAACTGTTGGCGAGCTGTAGCCATTGCAATGCTTTAGAATGTGGCTGAAATACTCAATTACATTGACACTTCCGGCTAATATTGCGGTGAGCTAACTTTTTTGCATAAATATGGAGGAAAGATAATATTGGCGTGCCATAGCCATTGCTTTCATACAGAATGTGTTTGGAAAATTCAAATTATTGACATTTTCGACTAACATCGTGGTGAGCCAACTTTCATGCGTATATAAGGAGGAAAGATTCAATTCACTTGCTATAACAGTCGCAATGAAATAGAATCTGGCTGGAAAGTTCAAATTTATTGACATTTTCGACTAATATTGTGGTGAGTTATCTTGCTTGCATACATAAGGAGGAATAATTCTATTGGCGTGCTATAGCCGTTGCAGTGATACTGAATGTGGTTGGAAAATACAAATTTAATTGACAGTTCCGACTAACACCGTGGTGACCTGTCTTCCTTGCATAGGTAAGGAGGAAAGAATCCATTGGCGTGCTATGGGCATAGCAAAGCTATAGGATATACCTGGAAAATTCGATTTTATTGACATTTTCGACCAATATCGTGGTGAGCTAACTT
>NW_016948876.1:0-207 GCF_001483705.2 Eufriesea mexicana
AATTTTATTGACATTTACGACTAATATCGTGGTGAGATAAGTTTCTTGCATAAATAAGGCGGAAACACTCTGTTGGCTTGCCCTAGTCATTGCAAAGCTATAGAATCTGGAAGGGACATTCAATTTTATTGACATTATCCACTAATATCGTGGTGAGCTAGCTTCCTTGCATAAGTAAGGAGGAAAGATGCTTTTTGAGTGCTATAG
>NW_016948876.1:345-598 GCF_001483705.2 Eufriesea mexicana
AGAAAATTCAATTCTATAGATATTTTCGAATAATACCGTGGTGAGCTAACTTCCTTGCGTAAGTATGGAGGAAAGATGCTTTTTGAGTGCTGTAGCCATTGCAATGATATGGAATGTCGCTGGAAATTATAATTTTGTTGACATTTTGGACTAACATCGTGCTGAGCTAACTTCCGCGCGTAAATAATGGGGAAAGACGCTTTTTGAGTGCTATAGCCATTGCAATGATACAGAATGTGGCTGGAAAATACAA
>NW_016948877.1:0-1090 GCF_001483705.2 Eufriesea mexicana
GTCTTTGCTCTCATCCACAGTGCCATGCAGAAAATACCAGAGCACAGTTGGGCGCAGAGATCCACCGAACTGCAATATAAGGCACAATAGTCACAGATACGCTAACCTACCGTGACATAACTTAAATTAGCCAAACGTAGCATAACTCAACGAAACCTGCCGATACCACTATTCCTGTCCCTGCCAGAGCCAAGCTGAATATATTAGAGCACATTAGAGTGCAGGAATCCGCCGAAAAGCATTGTATAGCGCAAAAGTGATAGCCAGCCTCTGCTGAGGTAACCAATCGTAACGTAACCGAATGTAACCTAACTCTACCTAACGTGCCGAGACCAACATCACTGACCACCCCAGTGTCGAGCAGAGTATGGTAGAGCAAGAGGCAGAGCGTAGAAACCATCCAAAGATATTTATGTGGCACAAAATTAAAGGATATGGTGGCCAAACCCAACCTAACATATCCTATCCAAACCTAACATAACGAAACCTAACGCGCCGCGACTACTATTGCTGGCGTCCACGGAGACAATCAGAATTTGGTGGAGTACAGTAGAGCCTAGATGTCCATAGGATAGTTGTGTTGAGCACAAGGGTCGTAGATATTCTAACCTGACCCAACGGCACCGGACCTAACCATCCATACTCAACCTAACTTGCAGCGACCAGTGTAGCTGACGTCCATAGAGTCTTGCAGAGTCTTGCATTAGTGGAGAGAAGAGCGAAGGATTACATAGAATCGCAGTGTATAGCAGAAAAGTCGAAGCTATCGTTACCTGACTCAAACCAACCAAAGCATACCAAACGTAACCTAACCCTTCCTAACGTGCCGAACCCAATGTTGCTGGATTCCAGGATCCAAGTAGCATATACTGTATAACAGCAGAGCGCAGAAAGCCTCCAAAGAGCAACGAATTGCACAAATGTCAAGGATATCCTAACCATACCTGACCTAACATAACCAACCCAAACGTTGGTTAACGAAACCTAACGAGACGAGGCCAGCATTGCTGGTCCCTGCAGGTCCAAGTACAACACACCAGAACACAGTAGAGCGCAGAAATCCTCCGAAAATCAATGTATACCACGGAAG
>NW_016948878.1:0-902 GCF_001483705.2 Eufriesea mexicana
CTCTGCGCTCCGTTGCGCTCTGGTCTGCTCTGCTTGGATCTATGGAATCCAGTAATTGTGTTCTCGGCACCTTAGATTGAGATAGGACATGTATCGGTATGTATCGTTAGCTTAGATTAGGTTGGGATTTCTTCGACTTTTCTGCCATACACTAAGATACTATGGATTTCTGCCCTCTGTTCTCCTGCAATATGCTGTGCTTGACCTTGTGGATGCCAGCAATGCTGTTCGCATACGTTAGGTTGTGTTATGTTACGTTCGGATTAGCTAGGTTAAGTTGGGCTAGGTTTGGAAGGCTTTGACCCTTGTGCTTTACATGGATATCGTAAGGACTTGTGTGCTCTACCGTACTCCGCCGTATTCCGCTTGTCCTTGGGGTAGCCAGAAGTAGCGGCCCCTGCGCGTTAGTTTGAGTACGGATTCGTTTGGTTATGTTAGGTTAGTGTGGGTCCGGTTGGGATGACTTTGACTCTTCTGCTATACACTGCCAATTTTTGACTCCTGCGCCCTACTCACCTCTAATGCGTTCTGCTTGGCGGCGGAAGGACGGCAATGGCGGTCTATGCACGTTAGGTTATATTACGTTGCGCTTGGTTGTATCACGTTTGGTTAGGTTAGTACATGATATCGTTTTCTTCCGCCTACACATTGCTATTCGGTGCATTTATGCGCTTTACGTTGCTCTGCTATACTCTGCTCGAACCTGGGGTGGACAACAATAGTGGTCGTGACGCGATAGGTCGAGTTACGTTAGGTTTCGTTAGTCTACGATTGGTTAGGATTGGTTTTGATGGCTTTGACGTTTGTGCTATACGCTGCTATTCGTTGCATGTCTGCGCGCTACTGTGCTGTAGTACGTCCTGCTTGGCACAGAAGAGGCCAGATGTAGTTGCTACGGGCCT
>NW_016948878.1:3834-4114 GCF_001483705.2 Eufriesea mexicana
TTATGCTACGTTTGGATAGGTTAGGATATGTTAACTTCCACTTTTGTGCTTTACTCTGCTATTGGGTGGATTTCTGCGCCAGACGAAGCTCTTCTATACTCTGGTCGACTCAGGGCTGGACAGTGACAGTGGTCTCGGACTCTTATGTCGAGTATGCTAAGTTCGGCTACGGTACGTTGGCTTTGGTTAGGTGCGGATAGATTTGACTTTCGTGGTATACACTCCTTTTCGGAGATTTTCTTCGCTCTAATGTGCGCTAATATGCTCTACTTTCCTCTTC
>NW_016948879.1:0-517 GCF_001483705.2 Eufriesea mexicana
CTGACACAACCTAACGCGCCGTGGTCACAATTATTGGCCTTCCCAGAGGCGAGGAGAACATACAAGAACACAGCGGATCGCAGAAATCCACCGTACAACAACGTATACCGCGTAAATCAAAGCTACCCAAGCCTAACCCATTCTGACGTAGCCGTACCGAACGCAGCCCATCTCAAACGAACGTGCCGCGTCCACTATTGCCGACGATCCCCGAGACTAGCGGAATATGATAGAGCACAGTAGAGCGCAGAAGTCCATAGAATATCAGTGATGCGCACAAATGTCAAAGCTATTCTAACTTAACCTAACCAAACCTAACAGAACCAAACGTAATCTAACACATACACTACCTAACGTGCCGCGACCAGTATTGTTTGTCTCACTATCGCCAAGCAGAAAAAATTGGAGGCGAATGGAGCGCAGGGGCCAAAAGGATGGCAGTGAATACCAGAATGTTCAAAGCTACACGAACCTATCCCATGCTAGCATAATGTAGACAAACATATCCTAACTAAAC
>NW_016948880.1:0-476 GCF_001483705.2 Eufriesea mexicana
ATTGAGGTTTTCGGCTAATATCGTGGTGAGTAAACTTTCTTGCGTAAGCAAGGAGGAAAGATTCTGTTGGCGTGCTATAGGCATTGCAATGCAGTAGAATCTTCCTGGAAAATTCAGTTTTATTGACATTTTCCACTAATTTCGTGGTGAGCTAACTTCCTTGCATAGGTAAGGAGGAAAGATACTATTGGCGTGCTATGGGCTCTGCAATGCATGAAATAGAATCTGGCTGGAAAGTTCAATACTATTGACAGTTTCGACTATTATCGTGGTGAGGTGCCTTTTTTGCCTAAGTAAGCGGGGTAGATTCCATTGGCGTGCTATAGTCATTGCAATGATGAAGACTGTGGTTGGAAAATTCAATTCTAATGAGATTTTCGGCTTATATTGGGGTGAGTTGACTTTCTCGCATGTATAAGGTGGATAGATTCTATTGGCGTGCAATAGGCATAGCAATGCAATTGTATCTTCGTGGT
>NW_016948881.1:0-608 GCF_001483705.2 Eufriesea mexicana
CTATGGCAAGTAGATGGCTGTACATGCCATTGGATTGAAGGCGTCAGGCGATCTAATCGCCAAACTATGACAGCTTATAGATTTTGAATATACCTATTTTCTGGCAAGTAGATGTCTGTACATGCCATTGGTTTGAAGGCGTTCGGCGATCTATTCACCAAGCTATAAAAGATAATTTAATTTGAATAGACCTATTTTCTGGCAAGTCGGTGAATATACTTGCCAGTGGATTGAAGGCCTTAGGCGATCTATTCACCAAGCTATAAAAGATAATTTAATTTGAATAGACCTATTTTCTGGCAAGTCGGTGAATATACTTGCCAGTGGATTGAAGGCCTTAGGCGATCTATTCACCAAGCTATAAAAGATAATTTAATTTGAATAGACCTATTTTCTGGCAAGTCGGTGAATATACTTGCCAGTGGATTGAAGGCCTTAGGCGATCTATTCACCAAGCTATAACATGTTATTGATTTTGAAGAGCCTATTCTCTGGCAAATAGATGGCTGTCCTTGCATTGGTTGAGGATGCTAGGCGACCTATGAACCAACTTATAACAGCTTATAGATTTTGAATAGACCTATTCTCTGGCAAGCAGATGGCTGTAC
>NW_016948882.1:0-949 GCF_001483705.2 Eufriesea mexicana
CCTGACCCGACAGGACTTGACCTGACCTGGCCTGTCATTTCCTGGCCTGTCCTGACCTGCACTATCCTGACATGAACTGACTGACCTGACCTGACCTGACATAGCCTAACCTAACTTAACATAACCTAACCTAACTTGTCCCAACCAATCCTAACCTAACCTAATCTAACCTAACCAAACCAAACCGATCCTAAGCTATCGTAATCAAACCTAAACTTTACTCATCTAACCTAACCTAACGTATTGGAATCGAACCTTACCTAACCTGACTTAACATATCCTAACCTGACCTGACCTGACCGGACCTGGCATTAGCTGAGCTGACCTGACCTGGCCTCACATGCCCTCACCTGACCTGACATCACCTGACCCGACCTGGAATGGCCCGACCTGACATGACGTGACCGGAACTGACCCGTCATTCCCTGGCATGTCCTGGGCTGGCCAGACCAGTCATGGCCTGTCCTGACATGACTCGTCCTGAACTAAACTGGCCTGACCTGACCTGAACTGACCTGACCTGAACTTACCTGACCTGAGTTGACCTGACCTGAACTGACCTGACCTGAACTGACCTGACGTGACCTGACCTGTCCTGACCTGACCTGTCCTGACCTGACCTGAAAAAAAAACCTGACCTGCCCTGAGACGACATGTCTTCACCAGACCTGAATTCACCTGACCTTACCTGGCCTGACATGGCCTGGCGTGAAGTGGCATAACCTATCCTGGCCTGACCTGACCGAACATGACCTCTCCTGACCTGGCCTGACCTGACTTCACCGGACCTGGCCTGACCTAACCTGACCCGACCCGGAAAGTCCTGACCTGGCCTGACATTTCCTGGCCTGGCCTGACCTGCACTCACCTGACATGAACAGTCTGTCCTGACCTGACCTGACCTGACATGACCTAACATAACCTAACCTAACTTAACCTAACCTAACTT
>NW_016948883.1:0-243 GCF_001483705.2 Eufriesea mexicana
TTGACTGGCACGTGAGGTTGTGTTATATGACGCTTGGTTTGGATAGATCTGGTTAGGTTGGGAAGTGGTAGCCTAGACTTTCGAGCTACACACTGCATTTCGTTGGTTCCTGCGCTCTACGTTGCTCAACTATACACTGCTCGACACTCGGGAGACAAGCAGTAGTGGACGTCGCACGACAGGTTTTGCTGCATTACGTTGCATCTGTTTGGGTTACATAGTGTTTGGCTAGGATAGCTTCGA
>NW_016948884.1:0-392 GCF_001483705.2 Eufriesea mexicana
CGCCGTAGTATATACTGCTTGTCGCTTGGGAGGTCAGCAATAGTGGTCTCGGCCGGTTAGCTTGAGTTACGCTAAGTTTGGTTGTGTTATGTTTGGTGAGGATAGGATGGCATAGTTCATGCTTTTGTGCTATACACTGATATCCGCGGAAATCCGCACCCTACTCTGTTGCAATATTTTCTGCTTGGCTCTGGCAAGAACAGCAATAGTGGTCTCGCCACGTTAGGCTGTGTTATATTACGTACGGTTAGGTTACGATGTGTCAAGCTCGGTCTGTTTATCTTTGACTTTCGTGCTATACACCGCTATTCGGTGGTTTTCCGCGCTCTAATGTGCTACAATATGCTCTCCTTGGCTCTGCGGTGGCCAGTCATGGTGGTCTCGGCAGGTAT
>NW_016948885.1:0-545 GCF_001483705.2 Eufriesea mexicana
ACCAAGTTATAACAGATTATAGATTTTGAATAGACATATTTTCTGGCAAGCAGATGTGTGTACCTGCCATTGGTATGAAGGCGGTAGGCGATCTATTTACCAAGCTATAGCATATTATAGATTTTGAATAGACCTATTCTCTGCCATGTATATGCCTGTACTAGCCATTGGACTGAAGGCGTTAAGCGATCTATTCACCAAGCTATGACAGGTTATAGATTTTGAAAAGCCTATTCTCTGGCAAGTAGATGGCTGTCTTTGACGTTGCTTGAAGACGCTGTGCGACCTATTAAACAAGCCATAACGGATTATACACATTGAATAGACATATTCTCTGGCAAGTACATGGCTGTACTTGCCATTGGATTGAAGGCGTTGGGCGATCTATTCACCAAGCTATAACTGATTATAGATTTTGAATAAACACCTATTGTCAGGCAAGTAGATGGCAGTACTTGCAATTGGATTGAAGGCGTTTTGCTATCTATTCATCAAGCCGTAACAGATTATAGATTTTGAATAGACTTATTCCCTGGCAAGAAGAT
>NW_016948886.1:0-5970 GCF_001483705.2 Eufriesea mexicana
AACGCGGAGCAAACTAGATCACAGCAGAGCGCAGAAATCCACTGAACGTCAGTGTATAGAACGGCAGCCAAGGCTAGCCATACCGAACTAAACCCAACCTAAACTAACCAAACTTGTCACATCCTAACGTGCGGAGAACACTATTGCTGGCATTCCCATGTCCAAGCATAATATAGTAGAGCCCAGTAATGAGCGGAAACGCTCCGATTGCAGTGTATAGCACAAAAGTCTAAATTAACCTGACCGAGCTTAACCTGAACTCACCTAACCAAACGCAACCTAACCCAACCTAACGTGGCGAGACCAATATTGCTGACCTCCCGTAGCAAAGCAGAGCGTATTAGAGCGCATTAGAGCGCAAAAGTCCACTGAATAGCTGTGAACAGCACAAGAGCTGTAGATACCCTATCATAACCTGTCCTAACTTAGCAAAGCCGAACGTAGCATAGCTCAACATAGCGTGCAGCTACCACTGTTCCTGGCCACGCCGTATCCAAGCAGATCGCAGTAGAGCACAGCAGATCACGGAAATACACCGAATAACAAGGTATGGCACGAAGGTCAAAGCTATCCTAACCAAAGTTATCCCTATGTAACCATACCAAACGTGACCAAACGCAACATAACCTGCTGCGACCGCTATTGCTCGACTCCCCAGATTCGGGTAGGGTAGAGCAGAGCAACGTAGAGCGCACAATTCCACCGAGCCGCAGTGTACGTTACATAGTCGCGGATGTACCAACCCAAACTGACCTAACCTGTCCTAACCTAATGTAGCGTAACTGATAGTTACGTGCCGCGACCACTGCTGCTGGCGTCCCAAGAGCCAAGCGGAGCATAATAGACACCGTAGATCACTGAAATCCACAGAATAATAGCGTATAGCTCGTAATTCGTAGGTATCCTAACCAAACTCATCCTAACGTTACCTAACCAAAGATAACCTAACCCAATACAACGTGCAACGACCACTATTTCTCGCCTCCACAAAGTCGAGCAGAGTAGAGTAGAGCAACGTGGAGCACAGAAATCCTCCGAATAGCAGTGTACAGCACGAAAGTCAAAGATAACCAGGCCGACCGTCAGGTAACCTATCCGAAACATACGTAACATATCCCACCCTACCGTGTCGAGAACAACATTGCTAGCCTCGCCATAGCCAAGCAGAATATATTGGAACACGGTTGAGCGCAGATATACGCGGATATCAGTGTATGGAACGAAAGTATAAGATACCCTATCATATGCTCACCAAACGTAGCACGATCAAACGTAGCCTAACACAAGCTAACCAGCCGATACCACTATTGCTGGCCTACCCAGCGCTAAGCAGGATATCTTACAGCACAGCAGTGCGCAGAAACCCACCGGATTGCAGTGTATAGCACAAAAGCCGTAGACACTCTAACGTAACCATCCAAACCTAACCTAACGCAACGAAAACTAATTCAACCTAACATGCAGATACCGCTATTATTGGCCACCCCTGTGCCAAGCAGAACTTATTAGACCGCACTAGAGCACAGAAATTCGCCGAATAGCAGTGAATGGCACAAAAGTCAAAGTAGCCTATCCTAACCTAGCAAAACGTAAAATAACCGAACGTGACCTAACTTAAACTAACATGACGAGATCACTATTTCTGTCGTCCAAAAAGACAAGCAGAATGTACTAGAGCACAGCAGTTCGCAGAAATCACCGAATAGCAATGTATAGTACGAAATAAAAGGCCACCCTAACCAAACTTAGCTAAGCCCGACCCAACCAAACGTAACCTAGCCCAACCTGAAGTGCCACGACCACTATTTCTGACTTCCACAGGATTAAGCAGGGTATAGTAGAGCACATTCGAGAGCAGAAATCCTCCGAATAGGAGTGTACACATCGAAAGTCGAAGATAACGAGACCGAGCTTAATAAAGACTTACCAAACCAAACGTAACACAACACAACCCAGCGAGCCGAGACCACTATTGCTGTCTTCGCCAGAGACAGGCAGAAAGTATTGGAACACAGTGGGGCGCAGGTATCCCCGTGCAGCAGCTTATAACACAAAAGTCTAAACTGTCCTATCCTGTCCTCACTAAATGTAATATAACCAAACGTAGCCTAGCACAACCTAACGCGCCAAGACCAAAATTGCTGGTCTTTCAAGAGCCAAGCAGAATATATTAGAACACAGTAGAGCGCAGAAGTCCACCGCATTGCAGTCCGTAGCACAAAAGTGAACGGCAACCTACAGCAACCTGACCTATCCTAACGCATCCAAACGAAGAGTAGCTCAACGTAACGTGACTGAATCAATGTTGCTGTCCACCCAAGTACCAAGCAGAGCATATTAGGGCACAGTAGAGGGAAGAAAACCTCCGAATTGCAGTGTACAGCACAAAGGTCAAAGTAGCCTATCCTAACCTGGCCAAACGGGACACATCCAAAAGGAGCCTTATCCAACCTAGCACGACGTGACCGCTATTTCTGGCCTCCACACAGACAAGCAGTATATAATAGATCACTGTAGAGCGCAGAAACACACCGCAATGCAGTGAAGAGTACAAAAGTCGCAGATGCCATGGCATTACCTGACCTAACCTAACCAAACCAAACGTAGCACAACACAACATGACGTAGATCGACAACTGCTTCTGACCACCCCATAGCCTGGAAGAATATAGCAGAGCACAGCGGAGCAACGAAATCGACCGAATAATGGTGTATAGCACGAAATTCAAAGCTGCCCTAACCAATCTGCACCTAACCAAACCTAACCAAACATAACTTAACTCAACCTAGCGTTGCCGCGACATCGATTGCTCGCCTAACCAGGGCCGAGCAGAGTATGGCAGAGCAACGTAGAGCACAGAAATCAACCGAATAGCAGTTTATAGTACAAAGTTCAAAGAAATCTTAACCGAGCCTTCCGCACCTAACCCAACGGAAAGTAGCCTTTCTCAACCTAACGTGCCGAGACAACAGTTACTGGCTACCCCAGAGCCTAGCGGAGCATATTATAGCACATTGAAGCGCGGTAACCCACCGAATATCGGTGTATAGCACAAAAGACAAAGTAGCCTATCCTAACCTAGCCAAACGTGACAGAGCCTAACGGAATCAATCACAAAATATCAGGATGGGACTACTATTGCTGGCATCCTCATTGTCATGCAGAATGTGCTAGAGAACTGTAGCGCGTAGGTACCCACGGCATTGCAGTGTGTGGCACAGAAGTCGAGGATATTCTAACCAAACCTGCCTTTACTTAACCTAATCCAACATGACCAAACTCAGCATAACGTGCCGAGATCACCTTTGCTGTCCTCCCCAGAGCCAAGCTGAGTGTATTGGAGCACGGTAGAGAGAGGAAATCCACGATTAGCAGTGTACAGCACAAAAGTCTAAACTATCGTATCCTAACCTCACCAAACGTAACATAACCGAACGTAGCGTAGCTCAAAGTAACGTGCCGAAACCGATAATGCTGGCCTCCCCATAGCCAAGCACAATGTAGTAGAGCACAGGAGATCACAGAAATCCACTTATTTGCGGTATATAACAATGAAGTCGAAGACAGCCTAACGAAACCTGACCCAACCTAATCAAATCGAAAGTATCATATCTGAACACAGCGAGCCGCGATCACTGCTCTTGGCCTCCCCATATCCTAGCAGAATATAGTAGAGCACAGTAGAACACAGAAATCGAAGGAAAAACCGTATATAGCAGGTAAGTGAAGGCCATCGTTACCAAACTTACCCTAACCTGACCTAACCAAACGCCACCTAAGTCAACATATCGTGCCAAGACGGCTTTTGATAGCCCCCATGGGGCCAAGCAGAGCGCATTAGAGCAAACTAGACCGCAGAAGTCCACAGAAAAGCAATGAAAGCACAACAGTCAAGGTAGCCTATACTACCCCAGCCAAACGTAGCACATCCGAACGTAGCCTAACTCAACCTAACATGGCGACACCACGATTGCTGGACACAACAGAGTCAAACAGAATTTACTAATGCACAGTAGAGCACGGAAATCTACCGCATAGCAGTGAATAGTACAAAAGCCGTTGTTATCCTAGCACAACCTGACCTTATCTAACCAAACCAAACGCATCATAACCCAACATGACGTACCGCGACCATTGCTCTTGGCCTCCCCAGAGCAAAACAGATTGTTGTATAGCACAGTATATCACAAAGATCCGCCGAAAAGCAGTCTAAGGCACGAAAGTCAAAGTTGCATATCCTAACTTAGCCATGAGTGACATACCGAAACGTAGCCTCGCCCAACCTAACACGACGAGACCACCATCGCTGGCCTCCCCAGAGCCACGCAGAATACAGTACAGCACAGCAGGGCGCAGAAATCCACCGCATTGCAGTGTATACACAAAAGCCGCAGATACCCTAACTTAACCATCATAACCAAACCGAAATCAACGTAACCAAACACAACCTAACGTGCCGATACCACTATTACTGGTTTGCCGAGTGCCAAGCAGAGCATATTGTAGCGCACAAGAGCGCAGATATATACGGAATAGCAGCGAATAGCACAAAGTTCAAAGTAGCCTATCCTAACATAGCCAAACTTGATATATCCAAACGTGACATGACTCAACCTGACATAACCAGTCCACTATTGCTGGCCCTCATAGGCGCATGAAGAATCTACTGGAGCACAGTAGCGTGGAGAAATTAACCGCATTGCAGTGAATAGCACAAAAGACCTAGATATCGCAACCTAACCTGACATAACATAACCTAACGAAGCGTACCATGGCTCAATATGACGCGCAGCGACCACTGCTCCTGTCCTACTCAGAAGCAAGCAGAATGTAGCAGGGCACAGTAAATCATTGAAATCCGCCGAGTACTAGTGTATAGCACGAAAGTCAAAGCTACACCAACCACATATATCGTAACCTGACACAACAAATCGTAACATACCTCAACCTAACATGCCACGGCGACTACCGCTCGTCCCCCACAGTCGACCATATAATAGCGGGGCAATGTAGAGCACCAGAATCCACCGAATAGCGAAGTAAAGCGCCAAACTCGAAGTTATCCTGACCATACCTGACATACGCTAACATAACGGAATGCCGCATAGCAAATAATAACGTGCCGCAACAACTGCTCCTGGTCTCCCCTGCGCCACGCAGGCTGTAGCAGAGTACAGTAGATCACAGAAACACACCACATAGCGGTGTACAGCACAAAACACAAAGTAGCTTCTCTTAACCTATCCACGCGTAACATAACGAAACGTAACCTAACTCAACCTAACATGGCAGCCCCACTACTGCCGGCCTCCACGAAGAGAAGCAGAATACACTAGAGCACAGTAGTGAGCAGTAACACACCGCATTGCAGTGAATAGCACAAGAGTCGGAAATGCCCATACCAAACCTGACATAACATAACCTAACCAAACGTAATCTAACTAAACCTAACGTGCCGAGGCCGCTGCTGCTGGCCTCCACTGTGCCAGGCAGAACATACCAGAGCACAGTATAGCGATGAAGTCCACCGAATAGCAGTGTTTTCCATGGAAGTCAGAGTTATGCAAGCCTAACCTAGACCACCTTAACATAACCAAACGTAGCGTAACTCAGCCTAACGTGCCAAGACCTCCAATACTGGAATCCCCAGATCCAACAAGAATACACTAAAACAACGTTGAGCGCAGGGAGCCACCAAATAGGAGAATATAGCACAAAAGTCAAATCAAACCTTACCTAACTTTACTTAACCTAACGTAACCAAACTTGGACTAACTAGCTTTAAAGAGTAGAGGCCGCTATTTCTGGCCTCTTCAGTGCCAATCAGAACGCATTAGAGGTGAACGGAGCGCAGAAGCCCGCATAATGGCAGCGTGTAGCGGAAAAGACGGAGCTATCATAGCCTGTCCCAATCTAACCTAACCTAACCAAACGTAACCTAGCTGAACCTAGCATGACGCGACCACTCTT
>NW_016948887.1:0-1405 GCF_001483705.2 Eufriesea mexicana
TGAGGAGGCCAGCAATGGAGGTCTCGACTCGTCATGTTAAATTACCCTACGTTTGGTTTGGTTAGGTTAGGTAAGTTTGGGTTAGGATATCTATGACTTTTGTGCTATACACTGATATTTGGTGGCTTCCTGCGCTCTACCGTGCTCTAGTATATTCCTCTAGTCCCTGTGGAGGCCAGCAAGTGTGGTCTCGGCACGTTAGCTTAAGTTAGGTTTCGTTTGACCATATTTGGATAGTGTAGGATAGTATAGCGTCGCCTTCTGTGCTGTTACCTGATATTCGGTGGATCTCTACGACATACGTTGCTTTACTATAGTCTGCTCGACTCTGGGGATTCCAGCAATAGCGGTCTCGGCCCATTATGTTGAAATATGTTACGTTCTGTTACGTTATGTTCGATTGGGTTAGGCTTGGATGGATCTGACCTTCGCAGTGTACGCTGCTATTCTGTGGATTTCTACGCTCTACTGTGCTCTAGTGTATTCTGCTTCGCTGTGCGGAGGCCAGCTATCGTGTTCTCGGCACATTAGGGTAAGGTACGTTGTGTATGGTAATGTTACGCGTGGTTAGGTTAGGGGATGATGTCTCTGACTTTTGTGCTTTGCACTACTATTTGGTGGATTTCTACGTTCTACTGTGCTCTAGTACGTTCTTCATGTCTCTGGGGAAGCCAGTAATAGCGCTCCCGGCGAGATAGGTAGAGATATGGTACGTTTGAATAGGTTATGTTAGCTCTGGTTTGGTTGGACAGCTTTGACTACTCAGATATATACTGTGATTCCATGGACTACTGTGCTCTCCCCTCCACTATTGTGCACTTCTTGGCCCCGGGGAGGCCAGCAATTGTGCTAGCGGCACGTTAGGTTCAGTCAGGTTACGTTCGGTTATGTGACGATTGGATATGTAAGGAGCGTATAGCTCTGACTTTAGTGCAATAGTCAGCTGTTAGGTGGATTTCTGCACCATACGGTGCTCTAATGCTTTCAGCTTGGCTCTGGGTTGGCCAGCAATGGTGGTCTCGGCACTCTACGGTGAGCTATGCTATGCTTGGTTATGTTAGGTTTGTTTACGTTTGTAGACGATGGCCTTGACTTTAGTGCTATCGTCTGCTATTAGGTGGGTTTCTGCGCTCTATTGTGCTCCAATATCTTCAGCTTGGCTCTGGGATGCCAACAATTGTGGTCTCAACACGTTGCGTTCAGTTAGGACACGTACGGTTATGTTGGGTTAGACTAAGTTTGGTCAGGATAGCTTTGGCTTTTTTGTTGTACACTACTACTCGATGGATTTCAGCGGTCCGCTGTGCTTTACCATGTCCTGCTTGGCTCTGTGGAGGGAAGCAATAGCGGCATCGGTATGTTGGGTTGAGTTAAGCTATGTTCGGTTATGTTTCGTTTGTTTTGG
>NW_016948888.1:0-789 GCF_001483705.2 Eufriesea mexicana
ATCCATACATCCATCTATCCATACATCCTTCCATCCATACATTCATCCACCAATCCAACCATCCATCCATGCACACAAACACGCATCAATACACAGATCCATACATACACGCATACACTCATATATACATACATCCATAGATACATTCTAACATACATCCATACATACATCCATGCATACAGCCATACATACATCCATACATACACCCATACACACATGCTTACATACACCCATACATACACCAATACATACATCCATACTTCCGTACATCCGCCCATCCATATATCCAGCCATTCATACATCCATCGATCCATACATCTATCCATTCATACATCCATTCATGTATACATCCATACATCCACTCGTCCATTCATCCGTAAATCCATCCACCCATACACTCATCCATCCATACATACATCCATACATACATCCACAAAAACATCCATACATACACCCATAAGTACATCGATACATACATCCATACACAAACCCATATATACATCCATAGATATATCCAGATATACATCCGAACATACGTCCATACATCCAGCCATACATGCATCCATACATATATCCATACATACATCCGTACATCATCCATACATGCTTCCATGCATTCATCCATACATACGCCCTTCCATACACGCATCCATACATCCATACATATGTCCGTTCATACATGCAACCATACATCCGACATACATCAATACATACATCCATACATAGTCCCATACATACATCCATACATACATGCATACATACAACCTTACATAGATCCATACATACATA
>NW_016948889.1:0-510 GCF_001483705.2 Eufriesea mexicana
ATTGCTGGCCACACGTGATCTAAGCAGAGTACAGCAGAGCAATGTAGAAGGCTGCATTCTTCCTTATAGCAAAGTATAGCACAAACGGCAAAGCTCTTTTAACAATACACAACCAATCCTAACATAACGAAGCGCAACACAACCCAACCAAACGTGCCGAGCGCACTTTTGCTGTCGTCCACAGAAACAAGCAATATGTGGTAGTGCACTGAAGTTCGCAGATGTCCATGGAATAGCAGTGCTTAGCACAAAGGTTGAAGTTATCCTAACCTAACACATCGAAGCCTAACGTAGCCTAACGTAATCTAACAAAACCTAACGTGCCGCCACCACAATTGCTGCACAACCAGAGCCAAACAGAATATACTGGAGCACAGTAGAGAGTAGGAATCCGCGGAATAGCAGTGCATACCACAAACATCAAAGCTATCCTCTCCTAACGAAACCAAACGTAGGACATGCAGACGTAACGTATTCCAACATTACGTGTCACGACCGCTATTGCTGGCC
>NW_016948890.1:0-1053 GCF_001483705.2 Eufriesea mexicana
ATAACGTTTGGTTTGGTTAGGATACGTGAGCTTAGGTCAGGTTATGTTTGACGTTTGCGGAATGCACTGAAATGCGGTGGACATCTGCGCTCTAGTGTGATCCAGTATGTTCCGCTTGGCTCTGGAGAGCGCTGCAATTGCGGTCTCGGCACGTTTTGTTGTGTGGGGCTATGATTGGTACGGTTAGGTTATGTCAGGTATAATTTCGTTATCTTTGACTTTTTCGTCATGCACTGCAATGCGGTGTATCCTGCGCACTACCGTGCTCTAGTACATTCCGCTTGCCCCTGTGGATGCCGGCAAAAGTGGCCTCGTCATGATAGGTTGCGCTATGTTACATTTGGATGTGTTACGTTTGGTTACATTAGGACAGGCTACTTTGACTTTTGTGCTATACACTGCTATTCGGATGACTTCTGCGCTCTAATGTAATGCTCTGATTGGTACTGTCGTGGCAAGTAATTGTGTTCTCGACGCGTTAATTTGAGTTGGGTATCGTATCGTGGTGTTTTGTTAGGAAGGTTTGGTTGTGGATTCTCTGGTTTTTGTACTATTCACTGCTATTCGGTGCATTTTGGCGCTCTACATTGCACTACTACACTACGGTCGACCCTTGGGAGCGAGCAGTGGTGGTCGCGGCAAGTCAGTATGTCTCAGGTTACGTTTGGTTTGATTATGATTGGTTGAATTTGGTCGCTGTAGCTTTGACTTTCACACAGTATAACAACATATGGTGGATTCCGGTATTCAACTGTGCTCTGCTATATTGTGCTTGGCTTTGGGGCGCCTCTAGCTGTAGTCGTGGCACGTTAGATTGCGTTACACTACGTTTGGTTAGGTTAGCTTAAGTCGGGTTAGGTTGTGGTATCTTCGACTTATGTGCTATACACTTCAATGCGGTGGAATTCTGCTCCTTGCTGTGCTCTAGAACATTCTGCTTATCTCTGAGGATGCCAGCAATGGTGTTCTCGCCATGTTAGTTTGAGTTAAGCTACGTTTGGTTATGCTGTTTTGCTAGGTTAGGATATGCTACTCTGACTTTTGTGCTGCACA
>NW_016948891.1:0-250 GCF_001483705.2 Eufriesea mexicana
TCGACTTTTCTGCTGTACAATGCCACTCTACGGCTACCTGCGCTCTACTCTCCACTAATATGTTCTGCTTGACCATGTCGAGGCCAGAAATAATGGTCACGGCGCGTTCGGTTGAGTTAGATCACTTTCGTTAGGGTTAGGTTCAGTTGGGTAAGGTTTGGCTAGCTTTGACCTTTGTGCTCAAAATAGATACTATATGGACTTCTTTGCTCTACTCTGCACTATCAAATTCTGCTTGTCTGTGGGGACG
>NW_016948892.1:0-265 GCF_001483705.2 Eufriesea mexicana
GATGGCTTTGACTTTTGTGCTATACGCTGCTACTCGGGCGATTTCTGCGCTCTACTGTAACCTTATATGTTCAGGTTGGCTATTGGAAAGGCATCAATGGGCGTCTCGGTAGAGTACGTTTAATTATGCTACGTTTGGTCTGGTTAGGTTAGGAGTTTAGGTCAGGTAAGGTTAGTATATCTTAGACCTTTGTGCTTTACACTGAAATGCGTCGGATCTCTGCGCTCTGCTGTGCTCAGGTATATTCTGACTGGACCTGTGTAAT
>NW_016948893.1:0-526 GCF_001483705.2 Eufriesea mexicana
GGACAGATATTGACCGAAAAGAAGTGTATAGCGCAAAAGTCATAGCTATCCTGACCAAACCTTCCACAACCTTGCCAAGCTATGCGTAACCTAACATTACCTAGCGTGACGAGACTTCCATTGCTGGCCATGGCCAAGCTGAAATTATTAGAGAGCGGTAGGAAGCAGGATTCCACGAAACAGCCGAACACAGCACTATAGGCAAAGCTGTCACATCCTAACCTAACCGACGGTATCATAACGATACGAAACCTAGCTCAACGTAACGAGCAGCGACACCTGTGGCTGTCCTCCCCAGGGCCAAGCAGAAATCATTAGTGGGGAGTAGGACGCAGAAATAATAAAATCGTAGGGTATACAGGAAAAGACAAAGCTACCCGAAACTAACCCAAAGCAACGGGACATAACCAAACATAGCATAACTCACCCTAACGTGCCGAGGTCGCTAGTGCTGCCTTCCCCTGAGCGAAGCGCGACATACTAGAGCACAGTGGCTGGCAGTAATCCACCGAAAAGCAGCGTACAG
>NW_016948894.1:0-274 GCF_001483705.2 Eufriesea mexicana
TTGCCATTGGTTTGAAGGCGTTATGCCATCTGTTCACCATTCTATAACAGGTTATAGATTTTGAATTGTCCTAACCTCTGGCAAGTAGATGGCTGTATTTGCCAAGGGTTGAAGACGTTAGGCGACCTATTCACCAAGCTATAACAGATTATATATTAAGAATAGACCTGTTCTCTGGAAAGTAGATGGCTGTACTTGTCATTGTATTGAGGGCGTTAGGCGCTCTATTCACCAAGCTATAACAGGTTGTATATTTTGAATAGACCTATTCTCT
>NW_016948895.1:0-622 GCF_001483705.2 Eufriesea mexicana
GACCTGATCTGACCTGACCTGACCTGTCCTGTCCTGACTTATGTGACCTGAGCTGACCTGAGCGGACCTGACCTTACCTGTCACCTCCTGACCTGAACTGAAATGACCTGACTTTTCCAGAGGAGACCTGACCTGACGTGACCTGACCTGACCTGTCCAGACTGATCCGACCTGGCCTGACCTGAGCCGGCCTGAACTGGCCTGGCATGACCTGACCTGAACTGACCTAATCAGACCTGACCTGACCTGATCTGAACTGTCGTGACCTGAACTGACCTGACCTGACCTGACATGACCTGATCTAACTTGACCTGACCTTGACAGACCTGGCCTGACCTGAACTGACCTGAACTGACATCATCTGATCTGACCTGACCTGATATGACCTGGGATGACCTGACCTGACCTGACTTGACTTCACCTGACCTAACCAGACCTAACCTGACATGACCAGCCCCGACCTTGCCTGGAATGAATCCTGACATTACATGATCTAATCTGACGTGAACTGACCTGAACTGAAATGACCTGACCAGACATGTTCTGGCCTGGCCTTACTTTATCGGACCTGACCGGACGTGACATGACCTGACCTGAACTGACCTAACCAGACCTGACCTGA
>NW_016948896.1:0-978 GCF_001483705.2 Eufriesea mexicana
CGGCGTCTAGCAGGTCAGAGTAGAGCACAGTGGAGTGCAGGAATGAACAGAATAACTGTATACAGCACGAAAGACAAAGATACCCCAACAAAACCTAGACTAACCTAATCTAACCATACGTAACCTAGCTCAAACTAACGCGCCACCACCATTGTTGTTCGCATCCCGAGAGCCGATCAGGGTATAGTATAGCAATGTGGAGCGTAGATATCCACCGAATATAAGTGTATAGCACAAGAGTCCAAGCTATCCTGTCCTAACATATAAAGAGTAGTATATTCAAACGCAACAAGTCGGAACCTAACGTGCCGAGACCACTATTGCCATCATCGCCAGAGCCACGCTGATCATATCAGAGCACATTGGAGCGCAGGTATCCGGCGAATTGCAGTGTATTGGTCAAGAGTGGAAGAAGTCCAAACCAAGCCTTCCGCACCTAGGCCAACGTAGCGTAACCTGCCACAAGCTAACGTGCCGGAATTACTATTGCTGGCCACCACAAGGCCATGCAGAAAATGTTAGGACACAGTAGAGTGCGGAAATCCACCGACTAGCAGCGTACGGCACAAAATTCTAAGTCATTATCTCCAAACCAGACCAAGCTTAACACACTCAAACGTACCTAGACCAAACCTAACGTGCCGAGGCCGCATTTGCTGGCACTCCCGCAGCCAAGCAAGATATACTAGAACACAGTAGAGCGCGGGATTGCGCATATAGCTGTGAATAGCACAAAAGTCATAGCTATCCGTGCCTGCCACATGTTAACATAACCTAACCAAACGCAGTCCATCTCAACATAACGTGCCGCGACCAGTATTGCTGGCCACCACAGATCAAAGCCGATCATATTAGAGCACACTAGAGTGCAGGAATCCATCGATTATGGGTGTATGGCACAATAGTCATAGCTAGCATATCCTAATATATACAAACTTAACATAACCAAACGTAACATATCCAAACCTAACGCACCGC
>NW_016948897.1:0-390 GCF_001483705.2 Eufriesea mexicana
TCAAGCTTATTGACATTTTCGTCTTATATCGTTGTGAGCTAGCTTCCTGGCATAAGTATGGTGGAAAGATGCTTTTGGCATGCTATAGCCATTGCAATGCTATAAAATCATGCTGGACAATTCAATTTTATTGACATTTTCGACTAATATCTTGGTGAGATAACTTGCCTGCATAAACATGGAAGAAAGATTCTATTGGCGAGCTATAGCCACTGCAATGCTATAGAATCTGGATGGAAAATTCAATTTTATAGACATTTTCGCTTAATATCGTGGTGTGCTAGCTTCCTGGCATAAGTATGGTGGAAAGATCCTCTTGGCGTGATGTATCCATTGCAATGCTGTAGAATCTGGCCGGAAAGTTCAATTTTATTGACATTTTCGACTAAT
>NW_016948898.1:0-484 GCF_001483705.2 Eufriesea mexicana
TCGAAAATGTCATTAAAATTGAATTTTCCAGCCTGATTCTATACCATTGCAATGGCTATAGCAGGCCACTACAATTTTCCTTCTTATTTATGCAAGAAAATCAGCTCACCTGGTATTAGTTGAAAATGTATACAAAATTGTATTTTCCAGCCAGATTCTACAGCATTGCAACGGCTATAGTAGACCATTAGAATTCTACCTCCTTACGTGTACAAGGGAGTTAGCTCACCACGATATTAGTCGAAAAGAACAATAAAATTGAATTTTCCAGGCATATCCTATAGCATTGCAATGGATATAGCACGCCAATAGAATCTTTCCTCCTTATTTATGAAAGAAAGTTAGCTCACCACGATATTAGTCGAAAATGTCAGTAAAATTGTATTTTCCAGGCAGATTTAATAGCATTGCAATAGCTATTGCACGCCAATAGAATCCTTCCCCTTTATCTAAGCAAGAAGGTTAGCTCACCACGATATTACTC
>NW_016948899.1:0-10800 GCF_001483705.2 Eufriesea mexicana
CACCTCAAGCGATATTCGATTCCGCTTTGGTCATCCTAGAATTGCTACAAGACGTGAATCATCGGAGGACTGATATATTCAGCCGCTGCCGTGCTCTGCTGGTGGATGCTCTAAGCACCACAGTGTCAATTGTAAATATCTCCAGCTATTCTTACTTATACACTGATTATTCTATAATTGCTACAGAAATCACTACATCAGTGAACAGATTAATCCAAAGGATGCAGTACTGTGGCGATGGCTGTACTCTATACCGTTTAGTCGCTTGTTAACATCTAGAGGGATAACTAATCAGCCCCATATCATTCTAGAATTGAAATAGTATATAAATCGTCACTGATTAGATTAATCCATTAGCTACAGAGATCTATTGATGGATGTAACAAATACCGTACTGGGAATTGTTACTATCTCTCGCCATAACTGATATAAACATTGGTTATTTTAGAACTACTGTAGAATTTAAACCGTTAGTGAACAGGTTATTCCATCCGCTGCATCACTGTGTTGATGGCTGTACTCAGTACTGTTACCTTAATTATTAATACCTAGTGCAGCAACGTATATCCTTTTTGTCATTTTAGAATGACTATGGGATCTAAATCATCATTGATCATGTTAATACAACAGCTACAGTGCCCTGCTGTTGAATGTACTAGGAACCGCACTGTCCGTTTCAAATACCTCCAGCCGTAACAGTACCATACATATGACAGTGGTGGATGAAGTAAGAACAAAATTTATTAAAACGTTTAATAACGGAGCACAAATTATAATTGAATTAGCAAAAATGGACTCGCACCTATCTACGATATAATCTATACACGACTCTCTTACGCACAACGTTTTTTCCTGTTGACTGTCCTAAAATCATTAAATGTTTTTCACGACGCCTGGTCACCCTCGATACAGACCAGCATCATTCCACAAAAACATTCTTCACCCTTATGCAAATTACACTATGACAACTACCACCACTATTATATCCTAAATTCATTACGCTCTGAAAGCCCACGCACACCTGCTCCACTCATCCCAGCACATATATACTCAGAAATCTATGTAACCGCTGCCACAATCTCCCCCCTTGTTTTCTCTTTCTTACACATATGAAGTTTTTTTTATATACTTTAATAAATTTGGTCCACTCAACATCTCGTGCAATCTGCATACATACTTCCTTTGGGTACATGTGTCAGACTCACTATATAACTGGATACAATTTCTTTAATATAATGACTCTTCCTAGCTAATAACTTTGTCTTTGTTTCAAAGTTACCTTCGCTTGCCAATTTAACCGCGATTAAGTTGTAGCATTTCAATTGTTTGCATTCACACGGAATACTAATCTCCATCAAAGAATCAATAATCCACGAAATTTCATTTATTCCTTCCACCATCGCCTCTGATGACCTTTTAGTGGAAGAGAGTGCAACCGTAGCTTGCTTTTCGCTTCTCCAATGGACCAGATCTCCATTTCGGTAAACTAAAATACCACTGAATGGAATGGCATCTGTAGTGCTCTCCCATGTAACGTCTGTGTTATAGTTTAATCCTTTCTCCTGATATGTGTTCACTTATACCATTTGATAATTTATTGTCCCTTTCATATATCGGTGTTCTTCCTTACTGATTTCATGTGCAATATTCTCGGATTTTTGCTAAATTGCGACAAGCAACTTAGTGCAAAGGAAATATCGGGTCTTGTTGATACGCTTAGGTACACTGATCTTCCTAGCAGCTCTTGGTAATATTCTTCTTCGCTCATTTGGCCGCCATAATCTTCGCTCAATTTCTGATTTACATCAATGGGCGTACTTACCGCAATACTATCACACATTCCATATGCATTCAGTAAGGGTTTCATATAATTTTGTTAACTTATGATTAGTGTTTGATGTTTGTTACTTAATTATATTCCCAATAATTATTTACTCGCACCAACGTTCTTTAATTCGATAGGATTCTTTAATGTATCAATATATTTTCCTTCAAATAGGTCTTCACAGCTGACTACGGTCATATCGTCCACGTGTATGCCACAGCATAGAAAAATGTTTCCTTCGCCTACAAAGAATTGACATGGATCATGTACACGCTTCTTTAAACCAATCTGTAGCATAGTGTAAGTCTAATACCTATTCCAGCACCTACTCACTTGTTTCAGCACATAGATAACCTTCTTTAGTTTGCAGGCATGCCCCTTTTTCTTTTTAATACCTTCAGTCGTCTCCGTGTACAATTCTTCGTCCAAAGTTCCATGCAAAGGTGCAGTTCTTACGTCTAAACTCTTGATTTTACTTTTACGTTCTGCACATATGCTGAATAGCAGTCGCAATTTCTCTATACCAATTGTCGGTGAGAATATCTCACCGCGACCTAATCTAGGTATATGAACACCTCGTTATGCCCTAATCGTGTTTTGTAACCTTCTTCTAGTGTTTCATGATTTTCATTTATGTTAAAAGCCCACTTACACATTGTCACCTTTTTATTTTTCGGTCGATTCACTACATGCCACACTTGATGTCTCCGTAATGATTCTATATCAATCCTTATTGCTTATCTGCATTGATCCCAACCCGGATATTGTCGTGCCTCTTTTATCTTAATACGAATTTTTTCTTCGGCGCTTCTCATTGCTTTTTGATTGATAGTCCTCAAATATCATCTTACGTTACTTTGTTCATAAAATTTTCCTTGTTTACGTTTTCTGAGGTGTTCATTTAACTCAATTGCTTCCCTCGTCACACTCTTCGGTCTTCGAGACTTTTTTCTGGCTGTCGGTATTACTGGTTCAGTCCTTATTTCTCTATTTTCCTTATTTTGCTCTGCCCTCGCATCTTCATCGTTTTCAATTTCAATTCATGTATCTGCATAATCGCTGCTATCTCCGTCACGGTCACCTTGCTCGTCATTCATTCCAATTCTTAATTGTCTTTCGTCTTGAAAGCTTCTTTCAGTAGCCTCTTCAAGGCGTTCGTCATTCTCTACATCAAAATTAGATGGAACTTGGCTTCCATTATCTTCACCTCTACCTTCCTTTTATCGAAGTGAGTCCGATACATTTCTTTCTTCAGCAAATCATACGGCACGGTCGCACGTGAAATTTGTGTGTCTGGTATGTATATCCAGTGTGAACCTCCGTACAACCTTCGTTATAGCCGACAGATATTTCGCTTAAGGTCTTTACTTCGAATTTCTTCTTACGTACTCCTTTACCTATTAAATGCGATGTACACCTGAAACGTCGCATGTGCTTTATGTTAGGCTGTTTCTTGTACCAAACTTCATACGCTGCTTTGCCATGTTCCAGCGACTTAATCCGATTTCGAGTGTATACCACTGTATTCGCTGCCCAAATAGAAGACTTAGCTTTGATTCTACCAACACCATCCTAGTTGTTTTGATGATCGTTCTGTTCGCTCTTTTTGAAATTCCGTTATATTCAGTTTTCATGCGGGGTCACAATTCGGGAGGAATTCCCTTTGAATCAAACCAGCTCTTTAATTCCTCTTCTAAATGCTCCCCACCTTTGCCTAACCATATCCTCTTCAATCGTAGTTCCGTTTGACCTTCCTTTAATTCTATTATTCTTTTTAATTCCTCAGCAGCATCACGCTTATCCTTCAGATGTTGTATTATCATCATTCTCGAACAGTCAACGACGATGCATAATATGCAATTTACATTTCCATAAAACGAAGGTTTGATTGGTCATACCAAATCTGTATGCTACAGTCCTAAAATACGTTTTGTCCATATAGAATTCACTGGTCAATTCAGGCTAATCCAACAGCTGCAGTGCTCCGATCATGCGTGTATTAAAATCCGTACTGTCAGTTGTAAATATATCTGGCAATAAATAATGTATAAATTTATCATCCTAGAAACACTGTGGTATATAGTCACAAGTAAATAGATTAATCCAACTGCTGCATTAGTGTTACGATGGCTGTACACGGAATTGTAATGACAATTGCTAACTTCTGGAGTCATAAGGGGCCAGTAGTATGCCGCTCCAGATTTGCAATATAATTTAATTCATCGCTGAACATCTTAATCAAACGGTTTCTTTTCTGTATTGGCGCATGCGGCAACTACCGCATAGAGAACTTTAAATCTCTCTAGCCGCAACTGATGCATACATTGTTCGTCCGAGCACTACTGCGGAATTCTTGTCAACAGAGAAGATATTAATGCTCATGCTACAGAACTGTGAAGAAGGCTGTACTTAGTACTGTGCCGTAAATTGGTAATATCACGAGCGGTAATGGATCGACCATTAGTCATTCTATAATTGCTATAGAATATAAATCATCATTGAATACATGAGTCCAATGGCTGCCATGCTCTGTTGATGGATGTACCTGGAACCGTACTGTAAGTTGTAATTATATCAATCCATAACACATGTATACATTGATTATTCCGGAGCAAATGTGAAGTATAAGTTAGCATTGGGCAGGTTATTCCAAATCTAGAGCGCCCTGTTTATGGGTGCACTGGGAAAAGTACTTACTACTATAAATATCTGTGGCCGTCACACTACGATACATTATGCTATACTCGCTTCTGTATTTACAACATCTGTGAACAAATTTTTCTAGCGGCAGCAGTAATGTGACGATCGCTGTACTCAGTACCGCTACGGATCTGTCCTCTGTCATTCTAGAATTGCTATAGCATCTACATGATCATTTAACAGCTTATTTTACGTGTTGCAGTGTTCCGTTGATGGATGTGATTGGTACCGTACCGACAATTGTAATTGTCTGTTGCCGAAACCGTACTATAAATTGATTATTTTGGAATTGCCGTTATACTTAAGCTATCAGTGGGCAAATTAGTCCATCTGCTAAAGCACTGTGATGATTTCTGTGCTCAGTACTGTTTTGTCAATTGTTAATTCCTCGAGCGATAACGGGTCTGTCCATTGCCATTCCAGAGTTGCAATGGAATATATATCACCTGGGAACATATTAATTTAACGGCTGTGGTACTGTGATGACATATGTACTCATTGTATTTGTGGCAATTATGTGTTCTTTGTCATCTTGGAAATGTAACAGAATCTACATCATCATTGAGCAGACTCTTTCAGCGGCTACAGTGCTCTCTAGGTTGACGTCCCTTGTACCGTACTGTCAATTGTAAATGTCTATTGCCATAACCGTACTATACATTATTTGTTCCATTAGCACCGATGAACATAACTTATCAGGGAATGAAGTAGTCCAACGGCTAAGGCACTGTGATAAGGGCTGTACCCAGAACTGTTTCTAAAATTGCAAATGTTCAGAGCGACATTGGGTCTGCCCGATGTCACGCTAGAACCGCGGAACGTTATGAAGCATCTGTGAAGATATTAGTCCAATCGCTGCAATGCACTATTTGTGAACGTAGCAACTACAATTCTGGGTATTTTAAATATCTCTAGAACTCAGCTGAAGTATATATTGATTATTCTGGAACTCCCGTGGAATCTAAATATTCACTGATCAAATTAATACAACGGCTGCAGTGCTCTATTGGTGGATGTACGAACTACCGCACTGTGAACTGCAAATATCTCTAGCCAAAAATGTACAATACATTGGCTACCCGAGAATTGATATTTAACCTAAGCAATCAATGAACTAATAAGTCCAACGGCAAAATTACGGATATGACGGCAGTGTCCATACTGCTTCGTCAATTGTTAACGTCTTGAGCGGTAATGGGTTAGTCATTTGTCATTCTAGAACTGCAAGGGAAGTTAAATGATCACTGAACAGCTTATTCCATCGACTACATTACTCCTATGGTGGATGACATAACTACCGTACCGGGAATAATTAATATCACCAACCACAGCTGACGTATAACTTGACTATACTAGAACTACTGCGGGTTTCAAATCATCAGAAAACAGATTAATGCAGCCTCTGCATTACTTCGATGATGGCTGTACTCAGTAGTGTTATGTCAGTTGTTAGTATCTCGATCTACAATGGATATGCCTTTTGTCATTCTATAAATGCAATAGATTCTACATCATCACAGATCAGGTTGCACGAAGGTCCACTGTATCTCAATCACGATCATGAACATCACTGAACAGATTAATACAGCTGCCGCAGTACCGCGATTATGGCTGTACTCAGCACAGTTTCGTCAATTGCTGACGTCTCGAGGGATAATGGATCCGTCTCCTGGCATTCCAGAATTGCTATAGAATCCAGCATCATCAATGCACAGGTTAATTCAACGGCTAGAGTGCCCCGCGGATGGATGTACCATGTACGGTACTGTTAATTGTAAATATCTGTATACATAACCGTAGTATGTATTAATTATTCTAGAATTGCTGTTAAACTTAAATTAGCGTTGACAAAATTAACCCAACGGAAAAGGTACTACGATGATGGCTGTACTCAGTACTATTTCGTCAATTACATACGACTAGAGCGAAAACGGATCAGCCTTTTGTCACTCTAAAATTGTAAAAGTAATTAAGTCAACACTGAAGAGGTTCATCCAACGGCTACTGTGCTGTATTGGATGATGTACTGAGAACCGCGTTCTCAATTGCAAATATCTCTAGCTCTAACCGTAATATACATTGACAATTCTACAATTGCTGTTAGCTTTACGTTATCGGTTGACTAATTAGGCCGCAGGCTATAGTATTGTGCTGATTACTGTACACGGTAGTGTTATAGCAATTGTTGGAATCTCGAGCCATAACGGATCAGCCGTTTGTCATTCTGGAATTGCTATGGAATCTAAATCATCATTGAAAAGATTAATTGAACGGCCACAGTATACCGTTGATGGATTTATTGGACAACGTGCTGTCAATTGTAATTAGCTGTAACCATAACAGGAATATGCACTTGTTACTTAAGAATTGCCGTTAAGCGTAAGTAATATGTGAACAAATTAATCCGTCGGTTAAAGTGTTAAGACCATAGCAGTACTCAGTACCGTTTTTTCATTTGTTAACATCTCGATAGATAATGGGTCAGTCCTTTGCCATTATAGGACAGCAATAGGACATAAATCATCACAAATCTGACTAATCCAACGTCTACAGTGCTCGATTGGTAGATGTACTGAGATCCGTGCAGTCAATTGCAATTACCTCTAACCATAACCGTACTATGTATTGATTGCTCTAGATTTGCTGCGAGATTTAAGTTATCAGTGAACAAATTATTCCAACGGCTAAAGTGTTGTGATGATTGCCGTACTGGCTGGCGTTTCGTCTTTTGATAATATCCCGATCGTCAATGAGGCAGTCCTTCGTCATTCTAGAATTGCTATAGGACCAAACATCATCAATGAACGGTTTAATCCAACGGCTACTGTGCTATATAAGCGTATGTACCAAGAACTGTACCTACAATCATAGATATCTCTAGCCATAACCCATGTATACATAGATTATTCTAGAAAATCTGTGGAAATTACGTCATCAGTGGAAAGACTTCTACAGAGAGTACAGTACTGTGATGATGCTTGAACTCAGTACTTTCATGCCAATTGCTATTATCTATAGCTATATCGGATAAGTCGTTCGTCACTATAGAATTGATGTGGGATCCACGTCATCATTGAACAAATTCATTCAACGTCTGCAGTACTCCGTTGATCGATGTACTGAGTACTTTACCGTTAGCTGTAAGTATCTCTAGCCATGACCCCTGCACACATGGGTTATTCTAGTAATACTGTTGAAAATATATCATCATTGATCATATTAATCCAACAGCTACTGTACTGTGACAATAGCTGTAGTCACTACTGTTTCGTCAATTGTTAATATTTCGAGCGACAACGTGCCAGTACTCTGGCACTCTAGAATTGCTATGCAATTGAACATCATCGATGAACTGGTCAATTCAAAAGCTACAGTGCGCCATATGCGGATGTACTAAGTACGCTACTGTCAACTGTAAATATCTGTAGTCATGACCGTACTATGCATTGACTATTCCACAATGGCTGCGAAATTCATATCATCAGTGATCAAATTAATACAACGGGTGGTGTACTGTGAAGATGGCTGTACTCTATAGTGTGTTGTCAATTGATAATGCATCGAGGATAACAGATCTGCCTATTGTCATTCTAGAGTTCATTTACAACCTATGTAATCATTGTCCATATTAATCCAAAGACTACATTACCCTGATGACAGCTGTACTCTGTACCATCTCGGCAACCGTTAACCTCTCGAGCGATAATGGTTCAGTCCCTTGTAATTATGGAAACGCAGTAGAATATGTACCACCACAGGACAGATTATGCCAACGGCTACCGTACACTGTTGGTGGATGTTCCATCTACCGTACAGGGAATTGTAAATATCAGTCGACATAACTGATGCATGCATAGAATATTCTGGAAATACTGCGGTATTTAAATCGTCAAGGGACGGATGAATCCAAATGATGCAGTTCTGTGATGATGGCTGTACTCAGTTCTGCCATGTCAATTGCTAATTTCTCGATCTATACCGGATTTGCCCCTTCTCATTCTAGAATTGCGATAAGATATGCATCATCATTGAAGAGGATATTTCAACGGCAACAGTGGTCCGTTGTTGAATATACTATGTACCGTACTGTCGATTGTAAGTATTTGTTGCCATAACCGTGCTATGCATTGATTATTCTAGAATAGCTGTTAATCATAAGCTATGAGTGAATAAATTGTTCCAAACTCTAAAGTACTGTGGTGATGGCTATACTCATTACAGTTATGTCAATTGTTAGTATCTCCAGCGAAAACGGTTCTGTCCTTTGTCATTGTATAATTATCATAGAACCTACATTATCCTTGAACAGGTTAATTCATCGGCTTCAGTGCTCTGTTGCTGGATGTAATAAGTTCCCTCTGTCACTTGTAGATATCTGAATATACAGACGTAATAAACATTGGTTGCTCCAGAATTTCTGTTAAACTTAAATTAAAAGTGAATAAGTTATTCCAACGGCCAAGGTACTCTGCTGATGGTTGTATCCATTACTGTCACGTCAATTCTTCATTTCTCGAGCGATAATGACACAGTCGTTGTCATTCAAGAATTGCGATAGAGCATAAATCATCACTGCACAGATTAATCCAACGGCTGCAGTGCTCCCTTGGAGGATGTACCGACTACCATGCTGCAAATTGTAAATTTCTCTAGACATGACCGTACTATATATTCTGAAATATAGAATTGCTTGGAATTTACGTCACCAGTGAACAAAATAGTGCAACTGCTACGGTGCTGTGGTTATGGCTGTACACAGTACCGTATTCTCAATTGTTAATATCACGAGGGTCAATGGAACCGACATTTGTCGTTCTATGTGTCTTATAAAATACATATCATCATTGAAAGTACAGTACAACGGTTACAGTGATCTTCTGGTGGATGTACTAAGTACCGTAATATCAGTTGTAAATATCTATAGCCACAACGGTACCATAAATTGGTCGCTCCTGAATGGCTGTGGAATATGAAAAATCAATGGACGAGTTCGTTCAGCGGCTACACTAATGTGACGATAAACGTACCATCTACTGTATTTTCATTTGCAAACACGTCGAGGTACAATGGATCTGCATTTTTCATTCTAGTAATGCTGTAGAATATAATTCGGTAGTGAACAGGTTAATCCAACGGCAACAGTGCTCTGTTGGTATAGGTACTAAGTACCGTATAGCAAAATGTATTTATCACTAGCCATAAGCGTAGCATACATAGGTTACTCTAGAATTATATTATAATATATATCACCAATGAACAAAGTATTCCAGCGTCTATAGTACTGTGATGGTGGCTTCACTCAGTACGGTGATGTCAATGGATAATGGCTTCAGGGATGATGAATCTGTCTTGGTAGTTCTATAATTGCTATACAACCTAAATCGCCACAGAATAAATTATTCCAACAGCTACAGTTCCCTGCCGGTTGATGCTCTAAGTACCGTACTGTCAGTTCTAAATACCTCTTGCCATAGCCTCACTATACATTAATTACTCTATAATGGCTGCGGAATATAAGTCATCAATGTACCAATTAATCAAACACCTGCATTACTGTGCTGTTGGCTGTACTCAGTCCTGCTATGTCAATTGCTATTGCCTGGTGTTATTACGGAGCTGTATTTTGTAATTCCAGAATTACTATGTAACCTATATCATCATTCACCATGTTAATCCAACTGCTGCAGCGCACTGCTGGGCGAGGTACTAGGTACCGTTATGTCATTCGCAATTGCCTCCTGCCACAAGCGTACTACAAATTGATTATCCCTAATAAGCAATAGAGTTTATATAATCGACGAACAAATTAATCCAGAATTAATCCACCGAAAACGGATCTCCCATGATGTCTGAACTCAGTCCTATGTTGTCAGTCTTTTTTATCTCGATGGATAATGGGTCAGTCCTTTATCATTCTTGAATTGCTGTTGGACACATATAATCAGAGAGCAGATTATTCCCACAGTTACAGAGATATATTGGTGTATGTACTACGTACCGCGCCGTCCATTTTAAGTGTTTCTAGTGATACCCGTACTGTATGTTGGTTACTCTGGAATTGCTTTGAAATATAAGCCCCCAGTGATCCTAGTGATCCAACTGCTGCAGTACCGAGATGTTGGCTCTACTCAGTATTGTGTTGTCAATTGATAATGTTCCGAAGGATAATTTATCGGTGCTTTGTCATCCTAGAATTGCATTAGAATTTAAACCATCCATGCGCAAAGCGATCCAACAGCTGAAGGATAGTGGTGATGGTTTTACACAGTACTCAG
>NW_016948900.1:0-606 GCF_001483705.2 Eufriesea mexicana
GTTCCAGACCAAGGGGAGGCGAGCAATGGAGGTCGCGGCACGTTACGTTGAGCTTTGCCACGTTAGTCTAGGTTATGTTTGTTTGGGTTAGGTTCGGGTATCTTCTACTTTTCTGCTGTACACTGCGGTTCTATAGATTTCTGCACCCTATTCTGCACTTATATGTTCTGCTTGGCACTGGGGAGGCCAACAATAGAAGTGGCGCACTTTTGGTTGTGTTTGGTTGCGTTTGGTAGTGTTACGATTGGTTATGTTAGGTTAATGTACCTTTGTCTTTTGTGCCGCACGCTGCTTTTCGGTGGATTTCTCCGCCCTGCTGTGCTCTTATATGTCCTGCTTTGCTTTGGGGAGCCCTGAAATAGTGATCGCGGCATGTCGAGTTGTTTGAGGTTACCTTTAGTTAGTTTACTTTAGCATTGTTAAGGTTTGGATAGCTTTGACTTTTCTGCTGTGCACTGCGACTATATGAATTTCTGCACTGCACCCCACTCTCCTCTACTATGTTCCGCATGGCCCTGGGGATGCCAGCAATAGTGGTCGCATTACGTTAAGTTGATTTTGGTTACGTTTGGTTCGGTTATGTTAACTTGGATTGGGTCTGGATTG
>NW_016948901.1:0-1842 GCF_001483705.2 Eufriesea mexicana
TCGGGGAAGGCCACAAATTGAGGCCCCGGCACGTTATGTTGGGGCAGGTTAACATCGGTTAAGTTCGGTTAGGCTAATTTTGAATAGTGTAGCTTCAACTTTTGCGCCGTACACTGCTTTTCGGTGGATTTCGGCGCTCTACTGTGCTCTAGAATGTCCTGCTTTGCTCTGCGGGGCAGCAATAACGGTCTCGGCACGTTAGCTTTAGTTTTGCTAAGTTCGGTTATGTTCTGTTCGTATGGGTTACGTTTGAGTAGCTTTAACTTTTCTGGTATACACTTCTATTTTATGGATTTCTGCGATCTACTCCTCACAAGTGTGTTCTGCTTCGCTCTGCGGAGACAATAATGGCAATATTGGCCGCGTCCCGCTAGGTTGAGTTATGTTACGATTGGTTAGGTTAGCGTGGTGTATCTTTGATTTTCGTAATATTGCCTGCAATTATGTGGATCTCTGCGTCCTACAGTGCACTAATATTTTTAGCCTGGCCCTGCGAAAGCCAGCAATTGTCGTTTCGGCACATTATATTGAATCACGTTACGTTCGGTTAGGTAGCCTTAGGCTAAGTTAGTTTACGATAGCTATAGCTTTTGTGCCGTACACTGCTCATCGGTGAACATCTGCGCTCTACTGTGCTCTGGTATAATCTGATTGGCTGTGGGCAAGCCAGCAATAGTATCCTCCGCATGTTATGTTTAGTTAGGTTACGTTCGGTTAGGATCGCTTATGACAGATTACGCTGGGATATTCTTGACTTTTGTGCTACACGCTAAAATGGAGTAGCTTACTGAGCTCGCTGTTGCTGTAGTTTATTCTACTTGGCTATGGGGAGGCAAACAATGGCTGTCTCGTCTAGTTAAGTTGAGTTAGGCTACGTTCGGTTTTGTTACCTTTGGCTATGTTAGGATGGGTTAGTTTTGACTTTTGTGCTATACACTGCACTTCGGTGGACTTCTGCTCTCTACTGTGTTCCAGCATGTTCTGCTTGGCTCTGTGGATGCCAGTAATAGCGGTTTCTTCACGTTATCTTTTGATACGTTACGTTTGATTAGGTTACGATGGCCTTGGCTAGGTTCCAATGGCTTCGAATTCGAGTTTTCCGCTCCTCTATTTTGTTCCGCTTTGCTCTGCGGTGGCCAGCAATAGATGTCGCGTCACGTTTGCGTGAGTCAGTTTGCGTTTTGTTGTGTTACGTTTGGTTAGGTTAGGTTAGGATAGCTTTGACTTCTGTGCTATACACTCCTATTCTGTGCATTTCTGCCCGCTACATTGCCTTAATACAGTCCGCTCGACTCTGGGGTTGTCGGCGATAGTGGTCTCGGCACGTTAGGCCTAGTTATGTTGCCTTTGGTTATGTTACGTCTGGCATAGTTGGGATAGAGAAGCTTCGACTTTTGTGCTATACGCAGGTGTGCAGCGGATTTCTGCGCTCTAATGTTCTCTTATTTGTTCTGCCTAGTTCTGGGGAGGCCGGAAACTCTGGTCCCGGCACGAAAGGTTTAGTTATGTTACGCTTGGTTAGGCTGGGTTGTGTTAAGTTTGGCTAGCGTGGCCGTGACCTTTGTGCTATACACTCTTGTTCGGTCAATTTCTGGGCTCTGCATTGCTGTACTAGCATCTGTTTGCCTTTGGGGCGTCCAGAAATAGTGGTCGTGGCACGTTTTGTTTAGCTAGGTTAGGCTTGTCTTGGTTAGGTTCGGCTATGTTTGGTTAGGATGGCTTTGACTTTTGTGCTATAAAATGCTATTTGAAGCACTTCCGCGCTCTACTGTGCTCTACTACACCCTGCTTGAATCTGGTGAGGCCAGTAATAGTGGTCGTGCCACGAAAGGCTTTGTTCGG
>NW_016948903.1:0-1711 GCF_001483705.2 Eufriesea mexicana
AGAAAGTGGCCGGAAATTTCAATTTTATTGACATCTTCGACTAATATCGTGGTGAGTTAACTTCCTTGTATAGGTAAGGAGGAAAGATCCGTTCGGAGAGCTATAGCCATTGCAATGCTGCAGAATCTGGTTGGAAAATTCAATTTTATTGCCATTTTCCACCAATATCGTGGTGAGCCAGCTTCCTTGCAAAAGTATGCAGGAAAGATCCTTTTCGCGTTCTGTAGCCCTTGCAATGCTGTAGAAAGTGGCCGGAAATTTCAATTTTATTGACATCTTCGACTAATATCGTGGTGAGTTAACTTTCTGGCATAAATAAGGAGGAAAGATTCCATTGGTGTGCTATAGGCATTGCAATGCTATAGAATCTGGGTGGAAAATTCACTTATCACTTTTATTGATATTTTCGAGTAATATCGTGGTTAGTAAACTTTCTTGCATAAATAAGGAGGAAAGATACTATTGGCGTGCTATAGACGTTGCAATGTAGTAGAATCTGGCTGGAAATTTCAATTTTATTGACATTTTCGGCTAATATCGTGGTGAGCTATCTTCCTTGCATAGGTAAGGAGGAAAGATACTATTGGCACGCTATAGGCTTTGCAATGCGTTAGAATCCGGCTGGCAAGTTCAATACTATTGACAGTTTCGACTATTATCGTGGTGAGTTGCCTTTTTGCCTAAATAAGCAGGGTAGATTCTATTGGCGTGCTATAGACATTGCAATGATGAGCACTGTGGTTGGAAAATTCAGTTTTATTAAGATTTTCGGCTAATATCGTGGTGAGTTAACTTTCTCGCTTATATAAGGTGGATAGATTCTATTGGCATGCTATAGGCATTGCAATGCAATAGAATCTTCCTGGAAAATTCAATTTTATTGACATTTTCCACTAATTTCGTGGTGAGCTAACTTCCTTGCATAGGTAAGGAGGAAAGATACTATTGGCGTGCTATAGGCTTTGCAATGCTATAGAATCTGGCTGGAAAGTTCAATACTATTGACAGTTTCGACTATTATCGTGGTGAGGTGTCTTTTTTGCCTAAATAAGCAGGGTAGATTCTATTGGCGTGCTATAGACATTGCAATGATGAAGACTGTGGTTGCAAAATTCAGTTTTATTAAGATTTTCGGCTAATATCGTGATGAGTTAACTTTCTCGCATATATAAGATGGTTAGATTCTATTGGCGTGCTATAGGCATTGCAATGCAATTGTATCTTCGTGGAGAATTTAATTTTATTTACATTTTCGTCTAATTTCGTGGTGAGATAACTTCCTTGCATAGGTACGGGGGAAAGATCCGTTCGGAGCGCTATAGTCTTTGCAGTGCAGTAGAATCTGGCTGGAAAACTCAATTTCATTAACATTTTTGACTAACACAGTGGAGAGCTAACTTTCTTGCATAAATAAGGATGAATGATTGTATTGGCTTGCTATAGCCTTCGCTATGCTAGAGATTCTGGATGGAAACTTCAATTTTATTGACGCCTTCTCGGCTAATTTCGTGCCGACCTAACTTCCTTGCATAGGTAAGGAGGAAAGATAATATTGGCGTGCCTATAGGCTTTGCAATGCTATAGAATCTGGCTGGAAAGTAATGCTATAGAATCTGGCTGGGAAGTTCAATACTATTGACAGCTTCGACTATTATCGTGGTAAGCTATCTTTCTTGTCTAAATAAGCAGGGTAGATTCTATTGGCGTGCTA
>NW_016948904.1:0-861 GCF_001483705.2 Eufriesea mexicana
GTTGCCGTGCTATATCCATTGCAATAATATAGAATGTGGTTGGAAAATACAAATTTATTGACACTTTCGACTAATATCGAGGCGAGCAATCTTTCTTTCATAAACAAGAGCGATGGATTCAATTGGCGTGCTATAGGCATTGCAATGCTGCAGAATATTGCTGGTAAATTCAATTTTACTGACATTTTCGACTGATATCGTGATGATCTATCTTCCTTGCATAGGTAAGGAGGAAAGATCATTTTGGCGTGCTATATCCATTGCAATGCAGTAGAACCTGGCTGGAAAATTCAATTTTATTGAAATTTACGGCTAATGTCGTGGAGAGTTAACTTTCTTGCATAAATAAGGAGGAAAGATCCTATTTGTGTGCTATAGCCGTCACAATGGTATAGAATCTGGATGGAAACACAATTTTGTTGACATTCTCGACTAATATTGGGGTGTGCTAACCTTATTGCATAAATGAGGTGGAAAGATCCTTTTGGCGTGCTATATCCATTGCAATGCAGTAGAATCTTGCTGAAAAATTCAATTTTATTCACATTTTCGACTAATATCGTTGTGGGCTGACTTTATTGCATGAATAAGGAGGGTAGGTTCTACTGGCGTGCTATAGCTGTCGCAATGATACGGAATGTGGATGGAAAAAACAAATTTATAGACATTTTCGACTAATATCATGGTGAGCTGACTTCCATGCGTATGTAAGGAGGAAAGATGCTTTTTGAGTGCTATAGCCATTGCAATGATACTGAATATGCCTGGAAAAGTCAATTTTATTGACATTTTCGACTTATATCGTGGTGAGCTAACTTCCTTGCGTAAATTAGGAGTAAAGATCCTATTGGCGTGCTATTA
>NW_016948905.1:0-471 GCF_001483705.2 Eufriesea mexicana
GGTAGTATGGATGGGTGGCTATGTGTATGTGTGGATGTATGAACGTATGGATGGTTGGATGTAAGATGGATAGTAGTATGGATCGATGGGTGTATGGATCGGTGCTAGTATGGATTGTTGGATGTATGGTTCGAAGGATGTATGGATGGGTGGATGTATGAATGGATGGATGTATGGAAAAATGGAATGTATGTGTGGATGAATGGTTTTGTGGATGGATGGATGAATGGAAGGATTGAGGTATGGATTGACGGATTTACGTATGTATGGAGGTATGTATGTATATATGTATGGATGTTTGGATGGAAGTATCGATGGATGGAAGTACGGATGATAGGATTTATGTATGTGTGGATGTATGGATGTATGGATGTAAGGATGTATGGATGTATGGATGTATGGATCTACCTATGTATGGATGTGCGAATCTATGTATGTACGGATGTATGGATGTATGGATGTATATATGTA
>NW_016948906.1:0-2059 GCF_001483705.2 Eufriesea mexicana
CAACTCTCTCCTAATCGATCCAATCGTAACATAAGCAAAGGCAGCCTAACACAACATAACGTGACAAGGCTACTGCTGCAGGCCTGCCCAGAGTCAAGCAGGGCATACTTGAACAATGTAGAGCTCAGAAATCCACCGAACAGCTGTATATAGCACAAAAGTGAAGCTATCCTCTCCGAACGTTACCAAACGTAACAAAAAAGTACGCAACGTAATACGGCATAACATGCCGTGACCACTGCAGCTGACCTTCGCACAGCCAAGCAGAATATACTAGAGCTTGATAGAGCGCAAAAATCCACCGTTCAGCAGTGTACAGCACAAAAGGCAAGGCCATCCTAACCAAACTTATCCTAACCTAGCCAAAGCGACCGAAACGTAACTCAACCAAACGTGCCACGAATACTATTGCTGGCCTCCCAGGGAAGAGAAACAGAACATATTGGAGTGTGGTAGAGCACAGGTGCCACCGAATATAGGTATCTATCACAAAAGTTAACGCAATCCTTTCCTAACCTAATCAATCGTAACATAACCGAACGTAACCTAACACAACCTAACGTGACGCGACCACAATTGCTGGCCTCCCCGAGTCAAGCAGAAAATATTAGAGGAGTATACAGAGCAGAAAATCACCGAGATGCAATGCACTGCTGAATAGTCGTATATATCCTTTCTTAACTTAGCCAAACGTAACATAAGCAAACCTAACACATCTCAACCTAACCTGCCGCAACCACTACTGCTGGCGTCCCCATAGACAAGCGGAATATGATAGAGCACATTACAGCACGGATGTCCGTAGAATATCTGTGCTGGGCACAATGGTCAAAGATACCGTAACCCTACCCAACGTGACCGAACCCAACCGAACGCAATCTAACTGAACCTGACGAACCGCGACAAGTACCTCTGGCATCCACAGGGTCAGGTAGAGCGTATTAGATGAGAGTAGGGCGTAGAAGTCCATAGAATCGCAGCGTATAGCATAAAAGGCGAAGATATCCGGACAAAGCCTAAGCTAACATAACATAGCCAAGCGCATCCTTTCTCAGCCTAATGTGCCGAGACCAGTATTACAGTCCTCCCCAGAGTTTAGCACGATATAGAAGGGCGATCTGGAGTGTAGAAATCCACCGAAAAACAGTACTTCACACAAAAGTCAAAGATAACCTTGCCTAACGTTACAAAACCGGATCTTGCCAAACGTAGAATAGCTAAATGTAACGAGACGAGACCTCTATTGCTGGCCTCCGCAGAGTTGAGCAGAATATAGTAGAGCAATGAGAATGGCAGGTATCAACCGTACAGCAGTGTATAGCACAGAAGACAAGGTTATCCGATCCTAACCAAACCTAACGTAACATAACGAAATTTAACCTAACTATACCTAACCGACCTGCAGAACTATTGGTGACCTCACCAGAGCAAGGCAGAATATAGTAGAGCACAGCAGATCCAGAAATCAGCGGCGTTGCTGTGTGAAGCACAAGAGTCAAAGATATCCCGACCTATCCTGACCTAATCTAACCCAACTAAATGAAGCCTCCCTCAGCATAGCGTGCCAAGGCCACAATTGATGTCTTTTCCAAAGCCAAGCTGAACAAATCAGATCAAAGTGGAGCGCAGAAATCCACGGAATAGCAGCGTACTGCACAATAGTCAAAGCTACCCTCTTCTAGCCTAACCAATTGTAATATACCCAAACGCAACATAATTCAACATAACGTGCAGCGATCACTACTGCTGGCCTCCCCAAGGTCGAGCAGGGTATGGGAGAGCAATGTAGAGGGCAGAAATAACCCGCATTTAAGTGTACAGCAAAAAAGTCGAAGATATCCCATCATAACACAAACTTAACTTAACCGAACGTAACCTAACCTTACCTAACGCTCCGCCGCCACAGTTTCTAGTCTCGCCAGAGCAAAGCAGAGCATATTAGATCACAGTAGTGAGCAGGAATCCAACGAATAGCAGCATACGGCGCAAAAGTCCAAGTTACCATATCCTAGCCTAACCAAACATGACATAAACAAACGTAACACAACTCAAACAAACG
>NW_016948907.1:0-1061 GCF_001483705.2 Eufriesea mexicana
ACATATATCCATACATACACAGGTACATTCGTCCATACATACATCCATAAACACATCCTTCAACAGTTCCATCCATACATCCACACATACATCCATAAAAACATCGCTGCACACATCCATACAAGCATGCATCCATGCATCCATACATATGTAAATCAATACATCCATCCATCCATATATCCTGCCAACTACACATCCACCCATCCACGCATCCATACATCCATACAATACATACGTCAATACATATATCCATACATACACAGATACATTCGTCCATACATACATCCATACACACATCCTTCCATTCATCCATCCATGCACACATACTTACATCCATACAAACGTCCATACATACATCCATGCATACATCCATACGTACATCCACACAAACATTCACACATACATACATACATCCTTACAATCATGCATCCATACATTTGTACATCAATACATCCATCCGTACATATATTCTGCCATCCACCCATACATCCACCAATACGTCCATCCATCCATACTTCCATCCATATATACATCCGCACATCCATCCATCCATTCATCCATACAGTCATCCTTCCATACATCCATACATCCATACATCAATACATACATCGATACATACATCCACACGTTCATCCACACGTACATCCTTCCATACATACATCCGTACATCCACACATCCATGTATCCATAAACCCATCACTCCGTACTTCCATTCATCCAACCATACATCCGTCCAACCATACGTACATCCATACATACATCCATACATACACCCATACATCCAACCATTCATTCAGCAATCCATCCATCCATACATAGATATATACATCCATACATCAATACATCCGTCCACCCATACATTCGTACATCCATACATCCATACATACATACATCCTTACATTCATACATCAATACATCCATACATCCATCCATCCGTATATACGTGCAACCATATATCTATACATTCATACGTCCATACATCCATAAAACCATCCATTCATAAATCCATCCATCCATACATACATCCTTTCATACATCCATCGATACATACAGCCATACAT
>NW_016948908.1:0-1690 GCF_001483705.2 Eufriesea mexicana
TTGAATAATGTAAAATACTTATAAAATCAGATTTATTAAAATCTATTATTTATTATTGTAATTCAAATTGGAAATTATTTAATATATTGATATAGAAATTTAGAAAGTAAATATTGTATATCGGTTAAATTTTTAAAAACAGATATACAATCCATTCAAGTATTATAAAATGATACTTATTACTTTACCCTTAGTGGCTGGCTGTTGCATATAAATATTACTCATGTTTGTATGTGTCCTATAATTAAAAAAATCCTTCATCAATAATATTTCATATTAAATGTTTAGTAATTTATAAATCAGTCAACCAAATGGTTCTTTTCTCGAATAATCATCAGCAGGTAAGACGTACCTATTAACTCCTTTTGACATTGGCTTTATTGGCCCAATGAAGTCCATGATGTGCCACAGCACCATTATACCAGCTGCTTATATAGTTTCTAAGCTCTTACAGATATTTCTACACATTTTTGCAACATTTACACTCTGTGTTCAATTTAACTTTATCTTTCATAACTATTATTAATTGTTCATTCTCCATCTCTTCAATGATCCTCAAATTTGCAAGTCAATGCCACACATGTTTCTATCTTGATACATATGCTGCCTCTTTTCTGTTTCTTGATTTGACATAATATATATTTCCTCTTCTCATTCCTTTTATTCAAACATAACACATTAGCGATGATCATTGACTTTGACCACTGATATTAATATTCATTTATATCAGGAACACAACATACCTTTCAATCTCACTGTATTCTCCATATCTTGTTATAAGAGGCCATCACCTAAATTAATTGTATTCCTTTTTGTCTGCCTAAACCATCTCCATTTTCTGAATTTTTATTTGACCATCAAAGATTTATATCTTGTATGTCATATGGTTAACCGACCTAGAATGCAATAGACATATCATACTTTACATATTTATATTGCTGCTTCAATTTTTTTTCGCTAATTCGCTATAAAGTATAATTTTTGGCATTTACGCTGATGATATTCCATGAGTCCAATATTTTTCTATTGTTGCACGTGCCGGTTTATTTCAACAGAATATTATCTTTTCTAACTTACACTATTTAATTACAACTAAAGGTTATGTTAATAAAAATACTTACATTCTTTTCGTGATGCAGGCACACTTGCATGGACACAACAATGTTTCCGGCGTTTGTTAGTAATTTTTTCTCATTTCCCATGCACTCTCCTGTTCACTTGGAGAAAAATTAAGAAATCGCTCAATTTCTGTGTTTAATTTATGAAATTTTATAACTGCGTTGTAAAGGCGTATCTTTGCATATTTGTCGTCTGCCAGGTAAAGAAATGAATGCTGTTTGTCTAATTAAAACCGCTGTTTCGGCTGAATTTATTAAAGAATGTAGAAAACTTTATGATTTTATTTATTAAAATAAATTAAAATATATTTGGTGCACGTAATCAGAGTTAGTAAACTATCTGAGAAACTATTCCAAAATCATAGGTGGCGCTGATCGCAGGCGGTAAAATTTGTATTCGTACTGGATACTAGAAATCAATTCGACAGTAGAAAATTAATAAATTGCCAAGTTTTTGTAATTAATTCGTGAAAATTTATAGCTGCACAGCAAAGTTGGAATTATAGGCTACATTCTTATAGGATGTTTAATTTAATAATTAATACTTACATGAGCGATAGGTTTTGTATTTC
>NW_016948909.1:0-636 GCF_001483705.2 Eufriesea mexicana
TACACCGATATTTTATGGACATAGCAACAGAGATCGCTATTGTTTTACGTAACATAACTCAATCCAACGTGCGATACCACTGCTGCTGGCATTCCCAGAGCCAAGCAGAATATAGTAGAACAAAGTAGAAGGCAGAAATCCACCGAACAGCAGTGTACAGCGCGAAGGTAAGAGCAATCCCTACCGAAATATACCTAACCTACCCTAAACGAACGTAACATGCCACAACCAAATGTGTTGAGACCACTATTGCTAGCAACCACAGAGCCAAGCAGAATGTAGTAGAGCGCAGTAGATTCCAGATATCCACCGAAAAACAGTGTACATCACGGAAGACAGAGCCATCCTTACCAAACTTTGCCTAACCTAAACTAACCAAATGTAACCTATAACCTAACTAATACTAACCGCCTTGGATCACTACTACTGACGTCAGGAGTGCAAAGCAGAGTATACTTCAGTACCGGACAGCGCAGAAATACGCCGCAATGATGTGCAAAGCCCAAGGCCGAACATATCCTAACCTAACCAAACGAAGACAATCTCAACCTAACGCGTCGAGACCACTATTGATGGCATACTCAGCGCCATGCAGTGCATATTAGGACACAGTAAAGCGCAGAAATCCACCGAAAG
>NW_016948910.1:0-399 GCF_001483705.2 Eufriesea mexicana
CCATCCATCCATACATCCATACATCCACACAACAATAAATCCATCCAACCATACTTCCATCCAGCCATATATAAATCCATACATACACCCATACATACATCCATGCATCCATCCATCCATACATCCATCCACTCATACATACATCCGTTAATACATACATGCATACATCCATACATACATCCATACATACATCCATACATACATACAGCCATACATCCATCGTTCCATCCATCCATCCATTAATGCATCCATACAACAATGCATCCATTAATCCTTGCGTACATCCATACATACATTCATCGTTACATCCATCCATCCATGAATACATCCACACATCACTCCATCCATCGATCCATACATCCTTCCATCCATACATCCATCCACCAATCCATCCATCCA
>NW_016948911.1:0-546 GCF_001483705.2 Eufriesea mexicana
GTTGTGTGTCTAAGGATGTATGCATGTCTGGATGCACGCATGTACGCATGTACGCATGTACGGATGCGTGGATGAAAGGATGTGTGGATGGATGAATGGATGGGTGGATGGACGGAAGAACGGATGTATGTATGGATGTTTGTATGTATGTATGTAAGGAAGTATGCATGGATGTATGTATGGCTGTGAGTGTGGATGTATGTATGGACGTATCCATGGACATATGTATGGATGGATGAGTGTACGGGTGGATGGATCTAAGGATGTAAGGGTGTGTGGATGTTTGGATGTATGGATGGATGGATGTGTGGATGGGTGGATGTATGTATGGATGTATGTATGGATGTTTGAATGTATGGATGTTTTTGTGTTTTGTATGTATGTATGTATGTATGTATGTATGGATATACGGATGTACGCATGTATGGATGGACGGATGAGTGGGTTCATGAATGGATTGGTGGATGGACGGAAGAACGGGTGTATGTATGGATGTTTGTATTGATGTATGTATGGATGTATGGGTGTATGGATGTATGGATGTAT
>NW_016948912.1:0-491 GCF_001483705.2 Eufriesea mexicana
ATCAGGAATGTCAGAGATACCCATCCCAACAAAGACCAACTTAATATAACCAGACATAGCCTATCACAACCAATCGTGCCGAAACCGCTACTGCTGCCCACCCTTCCAGAGCCAAGCATGACATACTGTAGCACAGGAGAGCGTAGAAGTCCTCCGAATAGAAGTACACAGCACATGTGGCAAAGATACCCTAACCAAGCTTAGCACAACCCAGCCTAGCCGGACGTAACCTGACTACACATAACGTGCCGAAACCACCCTTACTGGCCTCCCCAGAGCCAAGCAGAACCCGTTAGTGGAGAATAGGATGCAGAAATTCATAGAATCGCAGTGTATGTCGGAAAAGTAAGCGCTACCCAAACATATCCCAAAACAACGGACATAACCAAACATACCCTAACCCAACCTAGAGCACCTAGGCTGCCATTGCTGTCCTCCCAGAGCCAAGCAGAGCACATTAGTGGGGACTGGAACGCAGAAATCCATAGAAT
>NW_016948913.1:0-906 GCF_001483705.2 Eufriesea mexicana
CTATGTCACGTTTGGATAGGTTAAGGAAGGACGGCATTGACTTTTGTGGTACACACTGCTATTCGGTGGACTTCCGCGCTCTTTGTTGCTCTTCTTTACCCTACTCGACTCTGGGCAGGCCAGCAATGGCAGTCGTGGCAAGATAGGGTGAGGCACGATACGTATGGTTATGTTAGGTTATGTTATGTTTGGTTAGGATGGCTTTGGCTTTTGTGCTATTCACTGCTGTTCTGTGAATTTCTGCGCTGCACTGAGCTCTAATGTGTTCTGCTTGGCTCTTGGGAAGACAGCAATGGTGGCCACGGCACGTTGGGTTGAGTTATGATTGGTTTGACTTGGTTAGGTTAGGTTATGTTTGATTAGGATATCTTTGACTTTTGTGGTATGCACTGCTATTACGCCGATATCTGCTGTCCGCATTGCTCTACTGGCGTCTGCTTTTCTCTGGGTAGACCACATGCCACCAAAAGCGTGCGGAACACATTTGGTTATGTTAGGTTACGTTGGGCTTGGCTAGGGCAGGTTAAGATTGGACAAGATGGCAACGGCTTTTGTGCCATACACTGCTATTATGTAACTTTGTTCGCTGTAGTGTTCTCTAATATGTTCTGCTTGGCTCTGTGGTGGCCAGAAATAGAGGTCTCGGCACGCTAGAGTTTGCTAGGCTGCGTTCGGTTACTGTACGTTGGCACGGTTTACGTTTGGAATGCATTCGCTTTCGTTGTATAAACTGTAGTACGGTGGATTTCTGCGCTCCACTGTGCTCTAGTATGTACTGCTTGGCTGTGGGGAGGCCAGGAATAGTGCACTTGGCACATAAGGATGAGATATATTATGGTCGGGTATATTGCGTTTGGTAAGGTTAGGATAGGATAGCTTTGACTTTTATGCTACACACCGATATCC
>NW_016948914.1:0-1140 GCF_001483705.2 Eufriesea mexicana
TTTAGACATTTGTGCTATACACTGCTATCCGCGGATTGCGGCGCTCAACTGTGTTCTAGTATTTTCCGCTTGGCGCTGGGAACGCCAGCAGCAGTTGTCGCTGCACGTTTCGTTGCGTTTTGCAACGTACGGTTAGGCTAGGTTAGGTCAGGTTAGGCTTGGCCATCTTCGACTTTTGAGATATTCACTACAATGCGTGGGACCTCTGCCCACTACTGTGCTCAAGTAAATTCTGCTTGTCTCTGTGCGGGCCAGCAGCGATGGCCTGGTCATGCTAAGCTGAGTCAGGTTACGTTTGGATATGACACGTTTGGCTAGTTAGGACAGGCTAGATTGACTTTTTTGCTTTGCACAGCTGCTCGGCGGCTTTTTGTTATCTACTGTGCTCTGCTACATTCTGCTTAGCTCTGGGAATGACAGGAGCATTGGACGCGGGACATCATGTTGAGTTATGCGACGTTCGGTGAGGTTAGGTTAGGGCAAGTTAGGTTAGGATATCTACGACTTTCGTGCTGTACACTGCTATTGGGTGTATTTCTGCGCTCTACACTGCACTACTATACTCTGCCCGACTCAGCAGATGCGAGCAATGGTGGCACGTTACGTTGAGTTATGTTGCGTTAGGTTAAGTTGGGTTAGGCCAAGTTTGGTTGGGATAGCTTTGCCTGTAGCGCTATACACAACCATTCGGTGGATTTCTGTGCTCTACTGTGCTCTAAGGCCATACGCCCGGCTCAGGAGAGGCCAGGGACGGTAATCGCGGGACGTTACGTTCAGATGGGCTATGTTTGGTGAGGTTAGTTTAGGATAAGTTTGGTCGGGATGGCCTTGACCTTTTCGCTATACACTGCTATTCGGTGGATTCTTGTGATCTACTGTGCTATACTACATTCTGCTTTGCTCTGGGAATGCCAGGAGTAGTGGCCGCTGAAGTCACATTGGGTTATGCGAGTTTCGGTTAGGTTATGTTGGGACAGGTTACGTTAGGATGGCGAGTTCCTCGGTGAATGTCGAGCGAGACGGACGTGTTCGCGGCGGGAGGTATTTTTTGCGGAAAAGTGCGTCTTCTGCCGTGTATGATAGTGCCATTCTGTGCGTGTGGTGCGTGGATGCACGTGGCCGGAGACTCGGGTCGCGGAG
>NW_016948915.1:0-243 GCF_001483705.2 Eufriesea mexicana
AGATGGATATCCGCGCTCTACAATGCTGTACTATACGCCGCTCGACTCTGGGGAGGCGAGCAACAGAGGTCGCGGGACGTTAGTTTGTATTAGCTTATGTTATGTTAGGATAGGGTAGGTTAAGTTTGGCTAGGATAGATTTGACCTTCGGAATATACACTGTTATTCCGTGTATTTCTCTGATCTCCTGTGCTCTACCATACTCTGCTTGGCTATGGGGAGGCCAGGAGCAGTCGTCGCTGC
>NW_016948916.1:0-547 GCF_001483705.2 Eufriesea mexicana
AGATTCTATTGGTTTGTCATAACGATTGCATTGCAATAGAATCCGACTGAAAAGTTCAATTTCGTTGTATTTTTCGACTAATATCGTGGGGAGCAAACTTAGTGCATTAGTAAGGAGAAAAGATACTGTTGGTTTGCTATAGACATTGAATTGCATAAGTATTTGTACGTAAAGTTCAATTTTATTGACATTTTCGGCTTCTATCGTGGTGAGCATACTTTTCTGTGTAAATAAGGTGAAAAGATACCATTGGTATGCTGTAGGCATTGCGTTGCAATATAGTCTGATAGAAACGTTCAATTTCATAGAGATTTTCGACGAATATCTTTTTGAGCAAACTTTTCTGCACAAACAAGGTGGCAAGATTCCATTGGTTTGCTGCAGACATTGCATTGAATTAGAAACTGCCTGGAGGACGCAATTTCATTGACATTCTCAGTATGGTTGTGAGCAAACTTTTCTGCGTAAATAATGGGGAAGAATACTATTGGTATGCTATAGCCATTGCCTTGCTATAGAATCTGGCTGGAAAGTTCAATTACATTGA
>NW_016948917.1:0-671 GCF_001483705.2 Eufriesea mexicana
ACAAACAGAACATATCCTAACATAGCCTAACCCTAACCAAAGTGCCGAGACAGCTATTGCTGCCTTCCCCAGAGCCAAGCAGAATATACAAGAGCACAGTAGAGCGCAGAAATCCGCGGATAGCTGCGTAGAGCACAAAAGTCTATACCATCTCATTCTAACCTCACTATTCGTAACATAACCGAACGTAGCATAGTTCAACCTAACGTGCCGAGAAGGCTATAGCTGGTATCCCGGGAGCCGAGCAGTGTATGCTAGAACAGAGCAGAGCGCAGAAATACAACGCATTGCAGTGTATAGCACAAAGGCCAAACGTATCCTAATCTAACTTGACCCAACCAAACCTATCCAAACGTGGTGTAACCCAACATATCGTGACGAGACCAATATTGCTGGCCTATCCAGCTCCATGCGGAGCATATTAGAGCACATTAGAGTGCAGAAATATAGCGCATGACAGTGAATAGCACAAATCCGTAGATATCGTGACATAACCTGTCCTAACCTAACCTAACCAGACGTAGCATAACTCAACATAACGTGCCGCAACCACTGCTGCTGAGTCCCTTTATGAAAGTAGAATGCAGCAGAGCGCCGTAGATCCCGGAAATCTACCGAATAGCAGCATAGAGTACGAATGTTAGAGTAATCCATACCAAACTTAACTTAGC
>NW_016948918.1:0-217 GCF_001483705.2 Eufriesea mexicana
AAGATCTATAATCTGTTATAGCTTGGAGGAAACATCGCCTAACGCCTTCAATCCAATGGCAAGTACAGCCATCTACTTGCCAGAGGATAGGTCTATTCAAAATATGCAATCTGTCGTAGCTTGGAGAATAGGTAGCCTAACGTCTTCAACCAATGCAAGTAAAGCCATCTACTTGCCAGAGAATTGGTCTATTCAAAATCTATAACCTGTTATCGCT
>NW_016948919.1:0-456 GCF_001483705.2 Eufriesea mexicana
TGAACTTTTTGGTCAGATTCTATTGCAATGCTATGGCTATAGCAAACAAATGGGATCTTTCTTTCGTATTTATTCAGAAAAGCCCGCTGACCGCGATATTAGTCGAAAATGTTAGCAAAAATGGACTTTTCAGTCAGATTGTATGGCAACGCCATGGAAACAGTAAACCAATAGAACCTTTCCTCCATATTTACGCAGAATATCAATTTCACAGCGATATTAGTCGAAAATTTCAATAGAATTGAACTTCTCTCTCAGATTCAATTGCAGTGCAATGCCTGTAGCAAACCAATGCTATCTATCCTCCTTAGTTATGCCGAAAAGTTTGCACACCACCATATTAGTCGATAATGAGCTTGCGGGTCCGATTCTTATGCAATACAATGGCTACACAGAACCAATGGTATCTTTCCTCCGTACTTATTCAGACAAGTTAGCTCACGGCGATAATATTCG
>NW_016948920.1:0-3838 GCF_001483705.2 Eufriesea mexicana
CTTGAGATATGTTACGTTTGGTTAGGCAAGGTTCGGTCATGTTTGGATTGGATATCTTCGACTTTTGTGCAATGCAATGCTCTTCGGTGGGTTTCAGCGCTCAACATTGCACTGTTGAACTCCGCTCGCCTCTCGGGATGCCAGTAATAGTGGTCGCGGTTCGATAGGTTAGGACAGAATACGCTTGGTTATGTTAGGTTACCTTGTGTTAGGATAAGATTGCTCCAACTTTTGTGCTACACACCGATATTTTATGGAATTTTGATCTCTTGTGTGCGATATCGGACTCTGCTTGTCTCCGTTGAAGCCAGGTGTAGTGCTCTCGTGAGGTTAGGTTGTGTCCTGTTACATTTGGTTTGGTCAGGTTAGGTTAAGTTTGGTAGGATATATGTCACTTTTGTGCTACAATCCGCAATGCGGCCGATTACTGCGTTCTACTGCGCTTCAGCATATTCTGCATGGCAAGGAGGATGCAAACAATAGTGGCCCCGACGCGTTAGTTCGAGTTAAGCTACGTTCGGCTATGTTACGTTCGGTTTCGTCAAATATGGCTTTGACTTTTGTGCTATACACTGCCATTCGGTGCATTACTGCTCCCTACTGTGCTCCAATTTGTCCTGCTTGGCCACGGTAGGGGCAGCAATAGAGGTCTCGTCTCGTGAGATTTGGTTACTCTACGTTCGGCTAGGTTAGGTTAGGCCTGGTTCGGTTATGTTATCATTGACTTTTGTGCTATACACTGGCATTCGGCGGATTTCTACGACCCATATTGCTCTACCATACACTGCACGACTCGCGGAATGCGAGCAATAGTGGTCATGGCACGATAGGTGGCGTTAGTCTACGCATGGTGACGTTACGATTGGTTAGGTTAGGATAGGATATCTTTGACTCTCGTGCCATAAACCTCTATTCGGAGGACTACTGCGCTCTTCGTTGCTCTACTGTATTCTGCTCAACTCCGGGGATGCCAGTAATAGTTGACTCGGCACGACAGGTAGAGTTAGGCTACGTTTGGTCAGGCTATGTCAGTTCTGGTTAGGTTCGGCTTGCTTTGACTTTCGTGGCACAGACTGCCTTTCGGTGGGCTTCTGCGCTCTGTTCTGCTCTAGTATGTTCTGCTTGACTCTGGGAAGGCCATCAATAGTGTTCTCGGCACCATATGATGAGTCAGGTTACGTTCAATTTGGTTGGTTCCGGCCAAGTTTGGAGATGATAGCTTTAACTTTTGCGCTGTACACAGCTATTCGGTGAATTTTTGCGCTGCACTGTGATCTAGTATGTCCTGCTTTGCTCTGGGGAGGGAAACAAATGCGGCCTCGGAACCCTTGGTTGGTCGGGCTATGTATGACTTTGTTATGTAGGTTTGGGTTAGATATGGGTAGCTTTAACTTTGCTGTAATATGGAATACTCCGTTCTACTCTCCACTAGCGTGTTCCGCATGACTCTGTGGAGACCAGCAATAGCGGCCGCGGCACGTTAGGTTGAATTGGGTTATGGATGGTTATGTTACGGATGGCTAGGTTACGAGAGGATAGCTTCAACTTTGGTGCCATAGCCAGCTATTAGGTGGATTTCTCCTCCCTACAGTGCTTTAATATTTTCAGCTCGCCTCTGGGAAGGCCAACAGTAATGGTACAGACACGTTATGTTGAGTCATGTTACGTTGGGTTAGGCAGGGCTAGTCTATGTTTGGTCAGGGTAATTTCACTTTTGTGCTGTACACTGCTATTCGGTTTACCCTTTGCACTCGACTTTGCTCTAGTATGTACTGCTTGGCTCGGCGGGGGGGGGGGCAACGATAACGGTCTCTGCTCGTTAGTTTCAGTTACGCCATGTTCGTCTATGCACCGTCGGTTTGCGTTAGGCTAGGGTAGCTATGAATTTTCCGACGCACACTCTGATTTTATGGATTTCGGCGGCCTACTCTCCACTGACGTGTTCCGCTTGACTCTGGGGAAGCCAGTAGTAGTGGCCGCGGCGCAATAGGTTGGATTTCGTTACGTTCGGTTATGTTGCGATCGGATGGATTTGGAGAGGGTAGCTTTGACATTAATGCTGTAGTCTGCTATTAGGTGGTCTTAGGAGTACTACAATTCTGTAGTATTTTCTGCTTGGCTCAGGGCACGACAGAAATAGTGGTCTGTTAGCGTTACGTTGAGTCAGGTCACGTTCGGTTAGGTTGGGTTACGCTAAGTTTGGAAAGGATAGCTTTAATTTCTGTGCTGCAAACTTCCGTTAGGTGGGTCTCTGCGCACCACATTGCTCAAGCATGACCTGCATGGCTCTGGGGAGGGCAGCAATGGCGGTCTACGAACGTCAGGTTGAGTTAGGCTATGTTTGGCTATGTTCGGATTGCTTGGAATAGGTTTGGGTAACTTCGACTGTTCTGATGCACACAGCGATTCTGTAGACTTCTGTCGTCTACTCTCCACTAGTTTGTTGTGCTTGGTTCTGGGGAGGCCAGCAATAGGGCTCACGGCACGTTAGGTTGAGATAGGTTAGGTATGGTTACGTTAGGATTGGTTAGGATTGGTTAGGATTGGAGAGGACACCATTGGCTTTAGTGCTATTGTCTGCTATTAGGTGGATTTCTAGGTGCAACATTGTTCCCATATTTTCAGCTTGGCACTGGGAACGCCAGCAATAGTTCTCTCGGCACATCACGTTGAGACACTTTATGTTCCGTTTGTTTGGGTTAGGTTATGTTTGGCTGGGATAGCTTTATCTCTTGCGCTTTAAACTGCTGTTCGGTGGATTTCGGAGCGCTCCTGTGCTCTAGTATGTCCTGCTTGGCTATGAGAAGGGCAACAATAGCGGTCTCAGCACGTTAGGTTTAGTCAGGATATGTTTGGTTATGGTCTGTTGTTTTGGGTTAGGCTTGGGATGCTTCGACTTTTCTGATATACGCTGCAATTATATGGATTCCTGCGTTCGATTCTCCACCAATGTGTCCCCGTTCATCCTGGCGAGGCTAGAAATAGTGGTCGCGGCATGTTCGGTTGAGTTGGGTTACAATTGCATATGTTACGGTTGGTTAGGTTTGGAGAGGATAGCTTTGACTTTAGTGCCATAATCTGCTATTAGGCGGATAGCTACTCCCTACATTGCTTTAACATATTCAGCTTGCCTCTGCGAAGGCCAGCAATAGTGGCTCGGTACGTTATGTTGAGTCTGGTTACGCTCGGTTAGGCTGGTTCATGCTAAGTTTGGTCAGGTCAGCTTTAACTTTTGTGCTGCACACTGCTGTTCGCTGGACTTCACCACTCACACTCTACTGTCCTCTAGTGTGTCCATCTTGGCGCTGGGGAGGGCAACAGTAGCTGTCTCGGCACGTCAGGTTGTGTCATGGCTCGTTTTGGTTATGTTCGGTTTGTGAGGGTTAGGCTAGCGTAGCCTTGACTTTCCTGATATATACTGCGATTATATGGACTTCTGCGTTCTGCTCTTCGCTAATGTGCTGCGCTTGACTCTGGGGAGTCCTGCAGTAGTGGAAGTGGCACGATAGGTTGAATGGGGTTACTTTTGAGATTAATTTACAGCTGGCTAGGTAAGGAGATGGTGGCTTCGGTTTTAGTGTTGTGTTGTGCTATTAGGTGGATTTCGGCGCCCTAAACTTCTCTCATACTTTCAGCTTGGCTCCTGCAAGGCCGACAAGGGTGGTTTCGGCACGTCATGTTGAGATATGCTACTTTCGGTTGTGTTAAGTTTGGACAGGTTTGGTTAGGATATCTACGTCCGATGTGCTATTCACTGCAATGCTGTGGATATCTCCGCTCCACTGTGCCCCATTAAATTCTGCTTTTCTCAGTGGATGTCAGCAATAGTGGCCTGTCC
>NW_016948921.1:0-1583 GCF_001483705.2 Eufriesea mexicana
CAGCTTATAGATTTTGAATAGACTTATTCTCTAGCAAGTAGATGGCTGTACTTGCCATTGGATAGAAGGCGTTACGCGAATTACTCACCAAGCTATAACAGATTATAGATTATGTATGGAACAATTCTCTGGCAAGTAGGTGGCTGTACTTGCCATCGGTTTGATGGCGCTAGGCGATCTATTCACCAAGCTATAACAGAGATTATGTATGGACCAATTCTCTGGCAAGTAGATGGCTGTACTTGCCATCGGTTTGAAGGCGCTAGGCGATCTATTCACCAAGCTATAACAGGTTATAAATTTTGAATAGACCTATTCTCTGGCAAGTAGGTGGCTGTACTTGCCATTGGATTGAAGGCGCTAGGCAATGTATTCACATAGCTATAACAGACTATAGACTTTCAATAGACCTATTCTCTGGCAGGTAGATGGCTGTACTTGCCATTGGATGGACGGCGTTTGGCGATCTATTCACCAAGCTATAACAGGTTATAGATATTGAATAGGCCCATTCTCTGGCAAGTAGACGGATGTGCTTGACATTGGTTGAAGGCTTTAGGCGACCTATTCACCAAGCTATAACAGACTATAGATTTTGAATTGACCTATTCTCTGGCAAGTAGATGGCTGTACTTGCCATTGGATTGACGGGGTTAGGCGATCTATTCACCAAGCTATAACATGTTATAGGTTTTGAATAGCCCTATTTTCTGGCAAGTAGATGTCTGTACTTGCAATTAGATTGATTGCGTTAGGTGACCTATTCACCAAGCTATGACAGCTAACATATTTTGAATAGACTTATTCTCTGGCAAGTAAATGGCTGTACTTTCCATTCGATTGAAGTCGTTGGGCAATCTATTCACCAAGCTATAACAGGTTGCAGATTTTGCATAGACCTATTCTCTGGCAAGTAGAAGGCTGTTCTTGCCATTGGATTGAAGGCGTTGGGCGACCTATTAACCAAGTTATAACAGATTATATATTTTGAATAGACCCATTCTCTGGCAATTAGATAGCTGTACTTGCCATTGGATTGAAGGCGTTATGCGATCTAATCACCAAGCTATGACAGCTTATAGATTTTGGATAGACTTATTCTGTGGCAGGTAGATGGCTGTACTTGCCATTGGAATGAAGGCGTTAGGCGATCTATTCACCAAGCTACAACAGGATATAGATTTTGAATAGACATGTTCTCTGGCAAGTAGATGCCTGCGTTTGACATTGGATTGAAGGCGTTAAGCGATCTATTCACCAAGCTATAACAGATTATTGGTTTTGTGTAGACATAGCTTCTGGCAAGTGGATTGCTGTACTTGCCATTGGATTGAAGGCGTAAGGCGATCTATTCACCAAGCTATACCAGACTATTGGTTTTGAGTAGACATATTCTCTGGCAAGTAGATGTCTGCACTTGCAATTGGATTGAATGCGTTAGGCGATCTATTCACCATGCTACAACAGGATATATATTTTGAAAACCTATTCTCTGCCAAGTACATGGCTGTACTTGCTACTGGGCTGAAGACGTTGGGCGATCTATTCACCAAGCTATAACACGTTATAGGTTTTGAATAGAC
>NW_016948922.1:0-460 GCF_001483705.2 Eufriesea mexicana
CTTACCTGGCCTGACATGTCCTGATCATACCTGACTGATCTGACGTGACATGACGTGCCCTGATCCTACCTGACCTGACCTGACCTGACCTGAACTGACCTTACCTGACCTGTCCCGACCAGACATGACATGACCAGTCCCGACCTGTCCTGACCTGACCTGACCTGATCTGACATTACATGACCTTATCTGAAGTGAACTGACCTGAACTGACCTGTCCTGTCCAGACATGACCTGGCCTGGCCTGACCTGACCTGACCCGACCTTACCAGACCTGCCCTGACCTTCCCAGACCTGAAATGACCTGTACTGACCTGACCTGACCTGACCTGACCTGTACTGACCTGACCTGACCTGACCTGACCTTACCTGACCTGACATTACCAGACCTGACAATACCTGGCATGACCTGACCTGTACTGACCTGACCTGACCTGTACTGACCTGGCCTGACCTGACC
>NW_016948923.1:0-2360 GCF_001483705.2 Eufriesea mexicana
TAGAGTGAGTTAGGGTGCGTTTGGTTATGTTACGATCGGTTAGGTTAGGAGAGGATATATTTGTCTTTAGTGCTATAGCCGGCTATTAGGCGGACTGCGCCCTGCATTGCTCTAATGTTTGCAGATTTGCTCTGGGATGGCTACCAATAGCGGCCTCGGCACGTTAAGTTGAGGCGGGTTATGTGCGGTTAGGCGGGGTTAGGCTAATTTTGGTCAGGACAGCTTTAACTTTTGTGCTGGGCACTGCTTTCCTATGCATTTGTGCGGTCTACTGTGCTCTAGTATGTCGTGCTTGGCTCTGGGGAGGGCAGCAGTAGCCTTCTGGGCACCTTAGGCTGAGATACGCTATGTTTGGTTATGTTCCGTTTGCTTGGGTGAGGCTTAGGTAGCTTCGGCTCTTCTGACACACACAGCGGTTCTATGGATTTCTGCGTCCTACTCTCAACTAATTTGTTCTGCTTGGCTCTGTGGAGATCTGCAATAGTGGTCGCGGCACGTCAGGCATTGTTTTGATATATTTGGTTATGTTTATGTTGGTTAGGTAAGGAGAGGATAGCTTTGACTATAGGGCTATAGTCTGCTATTATGCGGATTTTTGCGCCCTAGGGCGCTCTATTATGTTCAGCATGGCTCTGCGATGGCGAACAGTAGTGGTCTCGGCACTTTACGTTGTGTCAGGTTACGTTCGGTTAGGTTGGATTAGGCTAAGCTTGGTTAGTGTCCTACATACTCTCGTCCTGTACGCGGCCATACGTTCGATTTCTGCGCTCTACTGGGCCCTAATATGTCCTACTATGCTTTGGGGAAGGCAGTAATAGCGGTTTCTGTACGTAAGGTTGAGTTAGGCTATGTTTTGTTATGTCCTGTTTGATTGGGTTAGGACTGTGTAGCTCCGTCCTTGTGATATACACTGCCATTCTATGTATCTTTGCGTTCTACTCTCCACTAATGTGTTCGTCTTGGCTCTGGGGCGGCGAGCAGTAGTGGTCGCAGCAGGTTAGGTTGAGTTAGGATACGTTGGGTTGTGTTACCCTTGGTTAGGTTAGGAGATGATGGCTTTGACTTTAGTGCAATAGATTGCTATCAATTGCGTGTTTGTGCCCTAGAGTAATCTAATGTCTTCAGCTTGGCTCCGGAAGGGCCAGCAATATTGTTCTCGGCAAGTTACGTTGAGTCAGGTTAAGTTCGGTTAGGTTGGGTTAGGCAATGTTTTATCTGCATAGCTTTATCTTTTGTGCTGCACACTGCTGTTCGGTGGATTTCTGCCTTCCAATGTGCTTTAGTATGTGCTGCTTGGCTCTGCAGTGGCCAGCAATAGCGGTCTCGGTACGTTAGGCTGAGTTAGGCTATGTTTGGTAATCTTGTGCTTGTTTCCGTTAGCTTTTGGCAGCTATAACTTTTCTGATATACACAGCTATTCCATGGATTTCTGCGTTCCGCTCACCACTAGTGTGTTCTGCTTGGCTTTGTGGAGGCCAGCGTTAGTGGTCCTGTGACCTTAAGTTGAACTATGTTACGTTTGGTTATGTTACCGTTGGTTAGGTTAGGAGAGGATAGCTTTGATTTTAATGCTATAGTCTGCTATTATGTGCATTTCTGCGCTCTACAGTGCACGAAATATTTTCGGCATGGCTCTGGGAAGGCCAGCAATAGTGGTGTCGGCACGTTATATTGTGTCGAGATTCTTTCGGTTAGCCTGGGTTATGCTAAGCTTGGTTAGGGTAGCTTTACCTTTTGTGCTGTGCGCTGCTACTAGGACGATTTCTGCGCCCTGCTGCGCTCTTGTATGTCCTGTTTTGATCTAGGGAGGCCAGTAATATTGGTGCCTCGGCATGTTGGTGTGTGTTAGGCTACGTTTGATTTAGTTATGTTAGCCAGGGCAAGGTATGGATAGATACGCCTTTCCCGGTACACACTGATATTCGGCGGACTTCTACGTTCTAGTGTGCTCTTCTATAATCTGCTCGAAACTGGGGAGGCCAGCAATCGTTGTCGTGGAGCTTTATGTTCAGCTAGGTTGCGGTAGTTTATGTTACGTTTTGGTGTGTTGGGATAGGGTAAATTCGACTATTGCGCTATTCACTGCGATTCTATGGATTTCCGCGCTCTACTCTCCTCTATTACGTTCTTGTTAGCTCTGGGGAAGGCAGCAATTGTGGTCTCGGCACGTCAGGATGAGCTATGTTACGCTTGGTTACGTTAAGCTTGACGAGGATAGGAGTGTATTGCTTTGACTTTTGGGCTGTCCACTGCTATACGGCTGTACTGTGATCTAATGTCTTCCGCTTCGCCCTGGGGTGGACAGGAATGGTGGTTGCGGCATATTCGTTTTTGTTCATTATCCTTGGTATGGTTAGGGA
>NW_016948923.1:4086-5216 GCF_001483705.2 Eufriesea mexicana
ACTCTGAAATTCTATGTATTTCTGCTCTCTACTCTCCTCTAAAATATTCTGCTTGGCTCTGGGAGGCGAGCAGTAGTGATCGCGTTACGTTAGGCACAGTTAGGATACGTTCGGTTGCGTTTCGATTGGCTATGTTAGGAGATGCTAGCTCCGACTTTTGTGCTATACACTGCTTTTCCCCGGATTTCTGCACTCTTCTATGCTCTAATATGTTTAGTAGGGCTCTGGGAGGGACAGCAATGGTGGTCTCGTCACGTTAGTTTGAGTTAGGATACGTTTGGTTAGGTTAGGTTAGGCTAACTTTCGATAGGATAGCTTTAACTTTTGTGATGTACACTGCTGTTCGGTGGATTTCGACGCTCTGCTGTCCTCTAGTATGCCCTGCTTTGCTCTGGGGACGGCTGCAATAGCTGTCTCGGGACGGTATTTTGGGATAGGCTATGTTTGGCTATACCCTGTTGGACTGTGTTAGGCCTGTGTGGCTTTGACTTTTCTGATACACACTGCAATTCTATGGATTTCTGCGTCTTACTCTATGCTAACGTGTTATGCTTTGCTCTGGGGAGGCCAGTAGTAGTGGTCGCGGCACGTCAGGTTGAGTCACGTTACGTTCGATTGTGTTACGTTTGGATAGGTTAGGAGAGGATAGCTTTGACTTTAGTGCGATAGTCTGCTATTAGGTGGATTCCTGCGTCCCACAGTATTCTAATGTCTACAGTCTGGATATCGGAAGACCAGCAGTAGTGGTCTCAGCACTTTATGTTGGGTCGGCTACTTTCGGTTAGGTTGGCTCAGGATCAGTTTGGACAGGGTAGATTTATCTTTTGTGCTGAGCGCTGCTATTCTGTGGATTTCGGCGCACTACTGTGCTCTGTTATGTCCTGCTTGGATCTGCAGGTGCCAGCGATAGTGGTCGCTGCAAGATATGTTAAGCAATGGAACGTTTGCTTATGTTGCGGTTGGTTATGTTAGGAGATGTAGCTTTGACCCTAGGACTAGTGTCTTCTATTGGCTGGAATTCTGCGACCTGCAGTTCTCTAATGCTTTCAGCTTGTCTGTGGGAGGGCAAGAAACAGTGTTCTCGGCACGTTACTTTCTGTCAGGTTACGTTCGGTTTGGTTGGTTCAAGA
>NW_016948924.1:0-430 GCF_001483705.2 Eufriesea mexicana
ATCGCCTAACGCCTTCAATCCAATGGCAAGTACAGCCATCTGCTTGCCAGAGAATATGTATATCCATAACCTATGACCTGTTACAGCTTGGTGAATATATCGCCTAACGCCTTCAATCCAATGGCAAGTACAGCCATCTAGTTTCCTGAGAATAGGTCAATTCAAAATCAATAACCTGTTAAAGAATGGAGAATAGATCGCCTAACGACTTGAAACCAATGGCAAGTACAGACATCTACTTGCCAGGGAATAGGTCTATTCAATATCTGTAATCTGTTATGGCTTGGTGAACAGATCGCCAAACGCCTTCAATCCAATGGCTAGTTCAACCACCTACATGTCAGAGAATAGGTCTATTCAAAATGTGTAATCTGCTAAAGCTTGGTAAATAGATCGCCTACCGCCTTTAATCCAATGGCAAGTACAGCCA
>NW_016948925.1:0-807 GCF_001483705.2 Eufriesea mexicana
ACTCAACCTGACGTGAAGCGGCCACTATTGCTGTCTTCCACAGAGTCGAGCTCTGTATAGTAGAGCACGGCAGGGCGCAGAAATCAACCGAATAACAGCCTATGCCATGAAAGTCAAAGCTATCCAAACCAAAAAAAAAACCAAACCAAAACAAACGTATCCTAACCAAACGTAACCTAACTCAAACTTACGTGCCGAGTACAATATTGCTGGCCTTGCCAGAGCCAAGCAGGTCATGTCACAGCATAATAGAGCGCCGAAATACACCGAATATTAGACTATACCGCAAAAGTCAATCATATGCAAACCTAACCCAGACTAACATAACGTAAGCAAACGTAGCATAAACGAACATTTCTCGCCTCGATCACTATTGCTGGCCTCCCCAGAGAAGAGCAGAATAGAGTAGAGCAACGCAGAGCGCAGAAATCCACCGAATAGCAGTTTATAACTCAAATGTCAAAGCTAACCTCTCCTAACCTATCCAAACGTAATATAATCACACGTACCCTAGCTTAACCGAACGTTCCGAGACCACTATTGCTGGAATCCCAAGAGCGAAGCAGAATATACAAGAGCTCAGTAGAGCGCAGGGAGCCACCAAATAGTAGCGTGTAGCAGAAAAGTCGAACATGACCTAACCATACCTAACATAAAATAACATAACCAAACGTGGACTAATTAATCCTAGCGAGCTGAGACTACTATTTCAGGCATCAACAGTCCCAAACAGAATATAGTAGAACATAGCGGAGCGCTGAAATGCAACGAACAGCAGTGTATAGTGCATAAGTGGAAGTTACCCTA
>NW_016948926.1:0-560 GCF_001483705.2 Eufriesea mexicana
GGCCATGTATTCACCAAGCAATAACAGATTATAGATCTTGAATATGCCTATTCTCTGGCAAGTCTACGGCTGTAATTGCCAATTGGTTGAAGGCGTTAGGCTATCTATTCACCAAGCTATAACGGGTTATAGATTTTGAATAGACCTATTCTCTGGCAAGTATGTGGCTGTACTAGCCATTGGATTGAAGGCGTCAGGCTATCTATTCACCAAGCTATAACAGGTTAAAGATTTTGTATGGACCTATTGTCTGGCAAGTAGATGGCAGTTCTTGCCATTGGATTGAATGCGTTTGGCGGTCTATTCACCAAGCCACAACAGATTATAGATTTTGAATAGACTTATTCCCTGTCAAGAAGGTGGCTGTACTTGCCATTAGATAGAAGGCGTTAGGCGATCTATTCACCAAGCTAAAACTGGTTATATATTTTGAATATACCTATTCTCTGGCAAGTAAAAGTGTGTACTTGCCATTGGAGGCGACCTATTCAATGGGGAATAACAGATTGTAGATTTTGAATAGTAATATTCTCTGGCAAGCAGATGGCTGTACTTGCCAT
>NW_016948927.1:0-737 GCF_001483705.2 Eufriesea mexicana
CCATCCACCCATCCATTCAGCCACGCGCACAGCCATACATCCATGTATTAGTAAATCCATACACCCATACATTCATACATCCCTCCATACATCCATACACATATACATCCATACATCCATACATAAATCCATTCATACATCCATCCATACATCCACCAACCATATATCCTTAAATCCATCCATCCGTACTACAATACTTCGATACATCCATCCATGCATTGGTGCATACATATACACATCCATACATCCATACATCCGTACATCCGTCCACACATACCTCAATCAATCCACACATCCATTCATCCTTAGAGCCATACATTCATACCCCCACCCATCCATACATCCTCCGATCCATACATCCATCCATCCATACATCAATCCACCAATCCGTCCATTTGTCCATCCATACATCCACACATACATCAATACATACATCCATATATACACCCATACATTCATCCATACATGCATCCAAACATACGTCCTTACATACATCCATACATACATCCATACAAACATACAAACATCCATACATACATCCATACAAACACCCATATATACATCCATGCATACATCCCTGCATACAACCCTACACACATCCATACAACCATACATACATCCATGCATACATCCATGCATACATCCATACATACATCCATACATTCGTTCATCCGTCCATCAATACTTCAATATATACAAGCACCCAACCGTCCATGCAGCCATCCATCCGTCCATCC
>NW_016948928.1:0-1753 GCF_001483705.2 Eufriesea mexicana
GTAGCACAAAAGTCCAAGTTAACCTATCCCATCCAAACAACACGTAACTAAACCATACGTAACATAACTCGACGGAACATGACAGGTCGGGTATTGCTGCTATCGTCAGAGCCACGCAGAAGATATTAGAGGAGAGTAGCGCACAGAAATTCATAAAATAGCAGTGCGTAGCACAAAAGCGAAGCCACCGTGTCCTAACCTAATAACATGTAACGTAACCGTAACCGAACTGGAGCTAGCGTGCCGAGGACACTACATCCCGCCTCCCAAGAGCCAAGCGTAACATACTAGAGCACAGTACGGCGCAGAAGTGCAGCATATAGCAGTGTATAGCACAAAAGGCTAAGCAACAATATCCTGCCCTAACCAGCCGTAACATAACCAAACATAACCTAATTAAATCTAGCGTGCCGCGACACTATTGCTGGCCTCCCCAGGGACGAGTGGCACACATAAGAGGGGAGAAGGGCACAGAAATCCTTGGAATCGCATTGTAAAGCAGAAAAGTCAAAGCTGTCGAAACCTATCTCAAATTAACGTAGCCTAACCAAACGAAGCATAACTCAAAATAACGTACAGCGACCACTGTTGCTGGCCTCGCCAGGGCCAAGCAGAATATAATAGAGCACAGTAGAGAGCAGGAATCCACCGAATAACAGTGAATAGTACGAAAGTCGCAGCTATCCTAACCGAACTTATCATAACTCAACCTAGCCAAACGCAATCTTACTCAACCTAACGTGCAGAGGCCCATATTCCTGGCATCCCCAGAGCCAATCAGATCATATTAAAGGAGAGTAGATGGCAAAAATACATAGCAAAGCAGTGTACAGCTTAAAAGTCAAAGCTACCCTATCCTAACCTAACCAATCGTAACATAGCCGAACGTAACATAATACGTCCTAACGCGCCGAGACCACTGTTGTTGGCCTCCACAGAGCCAAGCAGAATATGCTACAGCACTGTTGAGCGCAGAAATCCATCGAAGATCTGTGTATAACGCAAAAGTGAAAGTTACGCTATCCTAAACCAGCCAATCGTAGCATAACCAAACGTATCCTGATTCCACCTAACGTGTCGGGACTACTGTTGTTGGCCTCCCAGTGGCAATCAGAATATGATAGAGGACAGTAGTAAGCCGGAACCCGCCGCATTGTGGGGTACAGTAAAATGTCAGAGATACCCAGTCCTTACATGAACTAATCTAAACAAATTAAACGTGGCGCTTCTCTACATAACGTGCGGAGACCACTACTGCTGGCCACCCTAGCCAAGGAGGACATATTAGAACTGAGTAGAAAGCATAAATAAACCGAATAGCAGTGTGTAGCTCTCCTGCCCTAACAAAACGTAACTTAAACAAACGTAACCTAACTCAACATATCGTGGCGAGGCGTCTATTGGTGCCCTCCCCTGAGCCAAGCAGAACATATTAGAGAAGTGTCGAGTGCAGAAATCTATAGAATAAAAGAGTATAGCATAAGAGCCAAGCTACCCAATCCTAACCTAACCAAACGTAACACAACCGTACGTAACAGAGCTAAAGCCGGCCTGCCGAGGACTCTACTGCTGGCGTCGCCAGAGCCAAGCAGAACATACTAGAGCACAGTATGGCGCGGAGATGTACCGACTTGCAGTGTATAGCGCTAAAGACGAAGCTACCCTATCCTAACCTAATCAACAGTAACAGAACCAAACGTAACGTAATTCAACCTAATGTGTCGAGACCACTGTTGATGCCCCGCTCAGGGAC
>NW_016948929.1:0-242 GCF_001483705.2 Eufriesea mexicana
GGTCAGGTCAGGTCAGGTTAGGTCAGGTCATGTCAGATCATGTCAGGTCACATCAGGTCAGGTCAGGTCAGATCGGGTCAGGCCAGGTCAGGTCATGTTAGGTCATGTCAAGTCTGGTACGGTCAGGCCAGGCCAGATCATGTCTGGCCAGGTCAGTTCAGGTATGGCCGGTAAATGTCAGGACAGGTCAGGTCGGGTCAGGTAATGTCAGGTCAGGTAAGGTCAGTTCAGGTCAGTTCAGG
>NW_016948930.1:0-585 GCF_001483705.2 Eufriesea mexicana
AGCAATAGTGGTCGCTTCAAGTTAGGCTGTATTAGGTTACGTTGGTTATATTACGATTAGTTAGGTTAGGAGTAGATAGCTTTGACTTTTGTGCTGTGCACTGCTATTCGGTGAATTTCTGCGCTCTTCGTTGCCCTACTGCGCCCTGCTTGTCCCTCGAAAGCCAGCAATTGTGGTCTCGGCACGTTATGTTGTGCTAGGTTACGTTTGGTTAGGCAACGTTTGGCCACGATTGAAAAGGGTATCTTTCACCATTGTGCTATGCACTGCTACCTGAACGATATCTGCGCTCTGCATTGCTCTACTAGCGACTGCTCGACACGGGCGAGGCCAGTAATTGTGGTGGCGGCACGTTAGGTTGTGTTTGAGCGCGTTCGATTTTGACAGCATACGTTGCGTTAGACTAGGATAGCTTCGACTTTCTTGTTGCAAATTGTGATTAGGTAGAATCCATCGCTCTACTGTGTTCTACTATACTATGAAATGTTCGAACCTTCGGAGCCCAGCAATAATGGTAGACATGTTATTTTGAGTTATATTACGTTCGGATAGGTCAGGTTTTGTTAGGTTAGTATATGATACCTT
>NW_016948931.1:0-613 GCF_001483705.2 Eufriesea mexicana
GATCGGTTTGAAGGCGCTATGCGATCTATTCACCAAGCTATAACAGGTTATAGATTTTGAATATGCCTATTTTCTGGCAAGTAGATGTCTGCACTTGCCCTTGTATTGATGGGGTTAGGCGATCAATTCACCAAGATATAACAGGTTATAGATTTTGAATAGCCCTACCTTCTGGCAAGTATATGACTGTAATTGCCATTGTATGGAAGGCGTTAGGCGAGCTATTCACCAAGCTATAGCAGATTATAGATTTTGAATAGAACTCTCCTCTGGCAAGTAGATGGCAGTACTTGCCATTGGATTGTAGGGGTTAGGCGATCTATTCAACAAGCAATAGCGGATTACAGATTTTGAATAGACTTATTCTGTGGCAAGTAGATGGCTGTACTTGCCATTAGATTGAATGCGTTAGGCGACCTAATCGCCAAGTTATGACAGCTTACATATTTTGAATAGACTTACTCTCTGGCAAGTATATGGCTGTACTTTCAATTGGATTGAAGGCGTTGGGCGATCTATTCACCAAACTATAACATGTTATAGATTTTGCATAGGCATATTCTCTGGCAAGTAGATGGCTGTACTTGCCATTGGTTGAAGGCGTTAGGCGACC
>NW_016948932.1:0-667 GCF_001483705.2 Eufriesea mexicana
GGGACGCCAGGAATAGTGGTTGCGGTAAGTTAGGTTGAGCTGCGTTTCGTCCGGTTAGGCTAGGTTTGGCTATGTTTGGATGGGACAGCTTCGACTTTTGTACTGTACACAGCTGTTCGGTGGCTTTCTGCGCTCTACTACCTCTAGTATGCTTTGCTTGGCTCTGGGGAGGCCAGCAATCATGGTCTCGGAAGGTTATCCTTTGTCATGTTACGCTTGGTTATGTAGTTATGTAGCGATTGGTTACGTTATCAAAGGATAGCTCCAACTTTTGTGCTATACCCTGATATTCGGTGCATTTCTGCATTCCACTGTTCTCTAATGTGTTCTGCTTGTCTCTGGGAGGCCAGCAATGTTGGCTGTGGCACGATTGTTAGATTCAAGTCACGTTTGGTTATGTTTGGTTTGGTTAAGCTTGTATAGGATGGCTTTGACTTTTGCGGTATGAAATGCTATTCGGAGGAACTCTGCGCTCTACTGTGCAGTAGCATATTCTGCATGGATCTGCGGAGGCCAGCAACAGCAGACCCGGCACTTTAGGTACACTTATGTAACCTTTGGTGATGTTGCGTTTGTTTAGGTTAGGAAAGGCTGGATCTGACAACTGTTTTACAAATTAATGTTCGGTGGGTTTCTGCGCACTACTCTCTTCAAATATTCTCTCCTT
>NW_016948933.1:0-1066 GCF_001483705.2 Eufriesea mexicana
TACAAAAGTAACATAAGCTAACGTAGCCAGTCTGAACGTAACGCGCTATGACCGGCGTTGTTGCTTTCCCCAGGATCGAGCAGAATATAGTAGAGCAATGAAGAGCGGAGGAATCCTCCGAATATCAGTGTATAGCACAAAAGATGAGGTTATGCTATCCCAACCAAACAAAACGAAACACGACTAAATGAACCTAACCATACCTAGCGCGCCACCGCCACCATTTCTGGCCTCAACAAACCAAAGCAGATAGGACTAAATCTTAGTAGAGCGCAGAAACCCACCGAATGGTAGTGTGTAGCATAACGCTATCCTGTTCTATCCTAACCAAACCTGACATAACCAAGCGTAATCCAACTCAACCTAACGTGACGAGACCACTATTTGTGCCCTCCGCACAGACCAGCGGGACATGCTAGAGCACAGTTGTGTGCAGAAGTCCACCAAATTGCAGTGCATAGCACAGAAGTAAAACCAATCCTAACCAAACGTAGCCTAACCGGATCTACATGAACGCAACCTAGCTGAACACGACGGACCGAGGCCGCTATTACTTGTCTCCGCAGAGTCGAACAGATTATGGTAGAGCAACGTAGTGCATAGAAATCCGCCTAATAGTAGTGTACAGCACAATATTCAAAGCAGCACTGTCCTAACCGGTCAAAGCGTAATATAGCCAAGCGCGATATGACTTATCCTAACGAGCCGAGGCCACTATTTCTGGCATCGCCAGAGACAAGCAGGGAATACTAGAGCACAATAGAGTGCAGAAAGCCACCAAATAGCACTGCATTGCACAAAAGACAAAGATAACCTATCCTAACCTGACCGAAACTAACCTGGCAGAACCTAACCTAATCGAACGTGGAGTATCCAAACCTAAGGGGCCCAAACCTCTCTTTCTGGCATCCCCAGAAACAAGCAGAACATAATAGAGCACTGTAGAGCGCAGAAATGCATCGAAAAGCATTGAATAGCACAAAAGACGAATCCATCCTATCCAAACCTTACCAAACCTTACATAACCAAACGTAACATAACCCACTACTGCTGGCCTCCCCTGGGG
>NW_016948934.1:0-211 GCF_001483705.2 Eufriesea mexicana
CCAGCAATACTAGTCACGGCGCGTCAGGCTGGGGTAGATTACGTTTGGCAGGGTTCGGTTGTTAGACCATGGTAGCTTTGACTTTTGTGCTCATCACTGCTATCATATGGACTCCTGGGCTCTACTGCGCTCTACCATATTCTGCTTTCTTCTGGGGACGCCACCAATGTTCGTCGCAGCACGTCACACTGTGCTATGTTACGTTTGGTAA
>NW_016948935.1:0-236 GCF_001483705.2 Eufriesea mexicana
CTATACGTTGAATTTCTGCGCCCTACTCTGCTCTGGTATGTCCTGCTTGGCTTTGGGGAGACCGGAAATGGTAGTCTCGGCACGCAAGCTTGAGGAAGGTTACGCACGGCTTGGCTAGGTTCAGATAGGTTTGGTCAGTACAGCTTTGTCTGCGTGCTGTAGACTGCTTTTGGTCGATATCCGCGCACTGCATTTCTCTACTAGCATCTGCCTGTCTCTGGGGAGACCAGCAACAG
>NW_016948936.1:0-296 GCF_001483705.2 Eufriesea mexicana
CCGGTATAATATCAGAAAATGGATTGTTCAATATTATAGTTTTTATCAATCAAGTGGTCTATCATTCTACAAAAAAGAGGAAATATTATATTTATATGAATTCTTGATATATATTCTTGCAAACATTAAATTTACCTCATCTACAAGTGCTTCTTCGAGTTTAAGCATACTATATATAGATTCTGCAGTAACTCTACCAAAGATTGTATGCTTATTCTACAAATCTAGTGTACAACTAACAGTAAAGAAGAATTGGGAACCATTGTCATCTTTTCCAGCATTAGCCATAGCAATTA
>NW_016948937.1:0-828 GCF_001483705.2 Eufriesea mexicana
TTTTATTGACATTTTCTACTAATATCGTGGTGAGATATCTTCCTTCCACAAGTTAGAAGGAAACATCCTTTTGGAGTGCTATAGCGATAGCAATGCTCTCGAATCTGGCTGGATGGTTCAATTTTATTGACATTTTTGACTAACATCGAGGAAAGCTAACTTTCTCGCATAAATAAGGAGGAAAGATTCTATTGGCGTGCTACAGGCTTTGCAAAGCTATGGAATCTGGCTGGAAAGTTCAATACTGTTGACTGTTTCGACTATTATTGTGGTGAGATTCCTTTCTTGACTAAATAGGCAGGGTACATTCTATTGGCGAGCTATAGCCATTGCAATGCTATTGGATCTGGCTGGAAAGTTTAATATTATTGACAGTTTCGACTATTAAAGTGGTGAGCTATCCTTCTTTCCTAAATAAGCAGGGTGGATACTATTGGCGAACTATAGTCACTGCAATGCTATAGAATCTTTCTGGAGAATTCAATTTTATTGGCATTTTCTACTAATATCGTGGTGAGAAACCTTCCTTCCACAAGTTAGGAGGAAAGATCCTTTTGGAGTGCTATAGCGATTGCAATGTCGTAGAATCTGTCTGTAAAATGTAATTTTATTGGCATTTTTGACTAATATCGGTGAAAGCTAACTTTCTCGCATAAATATGGAAGAAATAACCTTCCTTCCACAAGTTAGGACGAAAGATCCTTTTGGAGTGCTATAGCGATTGCAATGTCGTAGAATCTGGCTGTAAAATGCAATTTTATTGGGATTTTTGACTAATATCGGTGAAAGCTAACTTTCTCGCATAAATATGGAAGAAAGATTCTATTG
>NW_016948938.1:0-536 GCF_001483705.2 Eufriesea mexicana
GAATTTTCCATCCAGATACTATGGAACTGCTATGGCCATAACTGGCCAATAGGATCTTTCCTCCGTATTTATGCGAGAAAGTTACCTCACCACGATATTAGCCGAAAATGTCAATAACATTGAAGATTCCAGGCAGATTCTAAAGCACTGCATTTGCTATAGCACGCCAATAGAATCTTTCCACCTTATTTATCGATGGAAGTTAGCTGACGAAGATATTAGTCGAAAATGTCAATAAAATTGAATTTTCCATCCAGATACTATGGAACTGCAATGGCAATAACTGGCCAATAGGATCTTTCCTCCGTATTTATGCGAGAAAGTTACCTCACCACGATATTAATCGAAAATGTCAATAAAATTGAATTTTCGAGGAAGTTTCTATAGCATTTCTATGGTTATAGCACGCCAATTCGTATCTTTCCTCCTTACTTATACAGGAAAGTTAGCGCACCACGATATTAGCCGAAAACGTCAATAACATTGAATATTCCAGGCAGATTCTATAGCACGGCAATGGCTACAGCACGCCAATG
>NW_016948939.1:0-210 GCF_001483705.2 Eufriesea mexicana
TTTGTTGACATTTCCGACTAATATCATTGTGAGCTATCTTTCTTGCGTAGGTAAGGAGGAATGGTACTTTTGGCCTGCTATAGGCCGTGCTATGCCACAGAATCTTCCTGGAAAATTCAATTTTATTGACATTTTCGAATAATACCGTGCTGAGCTAACTTCCTTGCGTAAGTAAGGAGGAAAGATGCTTTTTGATTGCTATAGCCATTG
>NW_016948940.1:0-610 GCF_001483705.2 Eufriesea mexicana
GTGGATGGGTGGTTGGGTGTATGGATGAATGGATGTATGGATCGATCGATGTGTGAATAGGTGTATGCATGTACGGATGTATGTATTGATATATCTATGGATGTTTGTATGGATGTATCTATGGATGTATGCATGGATGTATGTATGGATGTATGTAAGGTTGTGTGCATGGATGTATGTATGGAGTGCATGTATGTATGGATGTATATAAGGATGTATGTATCGATATATGTATGGTTGAATGTATGTGTGTATGTATGGATGTATGCATTGATGTATGTATGGAAGTATGGATGGATGGATGGATGGGTTGGTGGATTGATGTATGGTTGGATGGATGTACGGATCGGTGGATGTATGGATGGGTAGGCGTATGGATGGATGGATGTGTGGATGAACGGATGTATGGATGGATTGTGGTTTGGATGGACGGATGTACGGTTGCATGGCTGTACGAATGTGAATATGTATGGATGTATGGATGTATGCATGTATCGAAGGATGGAAGTAAGAATGGATGGATTCATCGATATATGGATGGTGAATGTATGGATGTATGGATCGATGGATGTATGGGTTGGTGGATGTTTGGATGGATGGATGTATGGAT
>NW_016948941.1:0-670 GCF_001483705.2 Eufriesea mexicana
ATCGTTTCTATCTTCGAGCAATTCTCGGATATAACGGCAGACAATTCCATACCAGACAGCGGAAGGTGCACGATGGCTCCTCCCGTTTGGGGAGTGTCGCCATCGCCAGGCTTATGCTCGTGGGTTTCGGGGCGATTTCGATATCCTCCAAACATTCGGATGGGACATATTCCCCAACCACCGCCCTCCGCCGACCCTTCGCCGCCTTCGCGGCGGACTCCCACGAAGAAGACATTTCGCCGTCGCCCGTGACGCTGATGGTACCAGCGATGGAGGAGCACACCACATCAAGGGCCGACGGCAGCGCCTTACGCATTGTTTTGCTATGAGCCACGCGCCTCGTAGCACTTGCAGCAAGCTTCACTGGAGCTGCGTCGACACCACAAGCTAAAACCGTACCTTCCATCCTAGGTATATTGTCAGGCATCTCAGGGATGGTTGTCACTGCACGAGTTATATATTGTCAGGCTTCTCAGGGATGGTTGTCACTGCACAAGTTGCTAGCCACTGCTCCGCCGCTTGCATTGTGCCGTGACCCTCATCCCAGGTATCCCTCGCTGGGTAGGCGCGCGGCTCCACGGCAGATAGTCGGCACCGTCCCTCGGCAACCTGAGGCGTAGCGGCGTCCACAACTTCGTTGATGTCAGGATAAAAGAAAAAAAAGAAAAGC
>NW_016948942.1:0-471 GCF_001483705.2 Eufriesea mexicana
AACCTAGCCAGGCCGAACGCAGCATATCTCAAACTAACTCGCAGAGGCCACTATTGCTGGCCTCCCCGGAGCCAAGCTGAGCATAATAGGGCACAGTGGAGCGCAGAAATAGACCCTGTAGCTGGGTATGGCACGAAAGTCAAAGCTACCCCGTCCTAACTAGGCCAAACATGACGGAAGCGAAGGTAACCTCACTGAGCTTAATGTGCCGAGACTTCAATTTCTGGCCTCCCCAGAGACAAACAGTATATACTAGAGCACAGTTGAGCGCCGAAAGCCACCAAATAGCAGTGTATAACACAAAAGTCAAATATATCCGTACCTAACCTGGCCTATCCTAACCCAAACAAACGTGGAATAACCATGCCTAAGTATACGAGACCTCTATTTCTGGCCTCCCCAGTGCCCAGCAGAGTACAGCAGAGCATTGAGGACCGCAGGAGGCCACCGAATAGCAGTGTATAACACAAG
>NW_016948943.1:0-578 GCF_001483705.2 Eufriesea mexicana
CTAATCACCAAGATATGACAGCTTATAGATTTTGAATAGACTTATTCTCTGGTAAGTAGATGGATGTATTTGCCATTGGATTGAAGACGTTTGGCGGTCTATTTACCATGATATAGCAGGTTATAGATTTTGAATAGACCTATCCTCCGGCAAGTAGATGGCTGTATTTGCCATTGGATTGAAGGCGCTTCACGAGGTATTCACCATGCTTTAACAGATTATAGATCTTGGATATGCATATTCTTTGGCAAGTAGACGGCTGTACTTGCCACTGGATTGAAGTCGTTAGGCGATCCATTTACCAAGCTATAACAGGTTATAGATTTTGAATAGACCTATTCTCTGGCAAGTAGATGGCTGTACTTACCATTAGATTGAATGCGTCAAGCGATCTATTCACCATGCTACAACAGGTTATAGATTTTGAATAGACCTATTCCCATGCAAGTAGATGGCATTACTTGCCACTGGATTGAAGGCGTTTGGCGATCTATTCACCAAGCTATAACAGGTATTTGATTTTGAATAGACCAATTCTCTGGCAAGTAGATGGCGGTACTTGCCGTTGGTTGAAGACG
>NW_016948944.1:0-257 GCF_001483705.2 Eufriesea mexicana
TATCTCATTACTTGATTTGAAGTATATGTTGTTTTAACATAAATACTTTGCTCATCGTATTTTGATCTTGATCTTGTATTAGTACTATATCCAGATTCTAAAACTCTTGTTACTTTTGATTCAGTACATATTTGAGCAAAATTTAAAGCTGTCCTACCAGTTTTACTTGTATCCGTTTCAACTCTACTATGACTATAACCAGATTTAACATGACACTTTTGATAAGATAATGAATCCAAATTATTACATTCTTTTAA
>NW_016948945.1:0-255 GCF_001483705.2 Eufriesea mexicana
ATCTTGGTGAACTACGTTTCTTGCATAAATAAGGGTGAAATATACTATTGGCTTGCTATAGCCGTGGTAATGCTGTAGAACATAGCTGGAAAATACAATTTTATTTACATTATCGACTACTATCGTGGTGACATAACTTTCTTGCATATAGAAGGAGGAAAGGTTCAACTGGCGTACTATAGTCACGGCAATCCTATAGAATCTGGCTGAAAAATTAAATTTTATTGACATTTTCGATTAATGTCGTGGTAAGCT
>NW_016948946.1:0-1151 GCF_001483705.2 Eufriesea mexicana
CAGACAGATAGACTACCGCTCGAGATATTATATCCTGACAACACAGTACAAAGTACAGCCGTCATCACAGCACGGCAACCGGGGATTAATCTGACCAGTGATGAGGTGAGTTGCACAAGAGTACTAGAATAATCAATGTATAATTAAGTCATACGTAAAGATATTTACAATTCTCAGTACGGTATTTTGTCCATCGACAAATACAGCGCCGTAGCCCCGGGATTAAGCTCTTCAGCGATTACTTAAATTCCACAGAACCTCTAGAATAACCTGTGCATACATCAATTACGGCTATAGATATTAACAATTCACAATACGGTAGTTGGTACATCCATTAATCGAGTACCGTAGATGTTGGATATTCCTGTTCAAAAATGACTTATATTCAATGGCAATTCCAGAATGACAAAAGAGTGATCCGGCATAGCTCGGGGTAACAACTTATTGACATAATAGTACTGGATGCAGCCGTCATTAGAGTAGTACAGCGGTTGCGTTAACGTGTTCAATGATGATTTATATTCTGTATCAAATCTAGGATGACAAACTACACGTCCATTATACCGCAAGGCATTAACCATTGACATAGCCGGAATCAGTACAGCCACAATCACAGCTTCCTAGACGTTGCATTAGCTTTCCACTAATGGTGAATATTCCACAGTAGCTTCAGTATAATCAATGTATAGAACGGTTATGCCTAGTGATATTTATAATTGACATAACGGTACCTTGTTCCTCCAGCAGCAGGGAACTGAAGACGTCGGATGGAAGTGTTCAATGATGGTATATGTCATATAGCAATTCTAGATTGTCAAACTGCCGATCCATTACATCGCCTGGCACTAACAATTGAAGTAGCAGGTCTGAGTACAGCCTTCATCACAGCAACGTAGGCGTAGGAAAAATTTGTACACTGATGTCGTCAGTCTTGCGGCAAACCTAGAATAGCCAATGCACAATACGGATACAATTAGAGACATATACATTTGGCACAACAGTACATAGTACATCCACCAACAGAGCCCAGTTGCCGTTGGACTAGTCTGCTGACTGATGGTTCATATTCTACTGCAATTATAGAATGACAAAGGACATGTCCATTACTCCGCGATACATTTGCAACTGACAATACAATACAGAGTGTCACC
>NW_016948947.1:0-688 GCF_001483705.2 Eufriesea mexicana
CATCCACACATACATCCATACATACATCCGTAAATGCATCCATACAAACATCCATGCATGCATGTAGGAATAGAACCATCCATACATTCATCCATACAAGCATCCATACATAGATCCATTCTTCCGTCCATTCACCCATTCATTCGTCCACCCACACATCCATACATCCATGCCTCCGTACATCCATATATCCTTACATACATAAATCCATGCATACATACATCCGTACATCCATAACGCAAATACGACCATACATTGATACATCCATACATACAAACGTCCATACATTAATACATCCACCCACACATCCGTACATCCATGCCTCCGTACATCCATACATCCATACATACATACATCCATACCGTATTTCATCCATTCACCCATTCTTCCGTACACCCATTCATCCGCACATCCGACCATCCATACCTCCGTCCATCCAAACGTACATCCATCCATACGACCATCAATCCATTCATCCATCCATCCATACACCCATCCTTCCATACATCCATCCATCCATACACCCATCCTTCCATACATCCATCCATCCATACAACCACCCATCCATACATCGGTTGATCCATACATCTATGCATTCATACATCCATCCATCCGTACATCCTTTCAGATATACATCCATACATCCATACATCCGTATATCCTTACATTCGTACATCCATACATTCGT
>NW_016948948.1:0-777 GCF_001483705.2 Eufriesea mexicana
GTCATAGATATCCTCTCCTAACCTCATCAACCGTAACATAACTAAACGTAACATAACTCAATCGAAAGTAAAGACAACACTATTGTTGTCCACATCAGAGCCAAGCTGGACACACTAGAGCACAGCGGAGCGCAGAAATCCACCGAATAGCAGTGTACAGCACAAAATATAAAGCTATTGGGTCCAAACTTGGCCTGACCCAACCGAACCGAACGTAACCTGCCTTACCATAACAAGACAGGACCACTATTTCTGGCCCTTCCAGAGCTAAGCTTGAGGTATTATAGCTCTCTGCGGCAGAGGAATCCACCTAACAGCAGACGATAGCACTAAAGTCAAAGCTATTCTCTCCTAACCTAACCAATAGTAGCATAACAAAGCGTAACATAACACAACCTGACGTGCCGCGACAACTACTGCTGGCCACCGCAGGGCGAAGCACAGGGCGAAGCAGGACACACTAGTAGAGAGTAGGACGCAGAAATCCATATAAGCGCAGTGCATATCAGAAGAGTCATAGCTACCCAAGCCTAACCCAAGGGGCAGAGCATGACCAAACATAGCATAAATCAACCTAGCGTGGCGAGACCACAATTGCTTCCCACCACAGAGCCAAGCAGGGCATACTAGAGCACAGTAGAGCGTAGAGATCTACCGAAAAGCAGTGCACAGAACAAAAGATAAGGCCATCCCTGCCTAACTTAGCCTGACCCAACCTAACCGAACGTAACCTGACATGTCATCATGTGCAGAGACCACTATTGCTGGCCTTGAAAG
>NW_016948949.1:0-235 GCF_001483705.2 Eufriesea mexicana
ATTTCTGGCGTCCCGAGAGTCGAGCAGAGTATAGTATAGCAATGTAGGGCACTGCAATCCACCAAATAGTAGTGCATGGCAGTAAAATCAAAGCTATCCTAGCCTAACGTAGCCAAACATATCATAAACAAGCGTAACGTGGCCCAACCTTAAGTGCCTATACCAATATTAATGACCGACCCAGAGCAAAGCAGAAAAAAATAGAGCACGGTAGAGCGCACAAATACACCTTAAA
>NW_016948950.1:0-577 GCF_001483705.2 Eufriesea mexicana
CGGCCATCAATCCATACTTTCATCCACCCATACACACATCCTTCCATACATCCATCCAGATATTCATGCATACATCCACACATCCATAAAACCATTCTTCCGTACATCCGTCCATCCATACCTCAATCCATCCATACATCCATCCATCCACACATCCATTCATTCATACTTACATCTATCCATACATACATTCATACATCCACACAAGCATACATCCGTAAATCGATACATCCGTACATATATACATCCATACCTTCATACATACGTACATCCGTTCATCCATACCTCAATCCATCCATACATCCATCAATCCATACATGCATACATCCATACATCTATCCATCCATGCATCCATCCAGCAATCCATTCATCCATACATACACACATACATAAATCAATACATCCATACGTCCATCCATACATACATACACCCGAACATCCATAAATTCGTACATCCATACGTCCATGCATCCATACTTCCACCCACCCATGCATGCTTACATCCATACATACTTACATCCGTACACCCATGCTTACCCCCATACACTCATCCATACATACATTAATAGACACATCC
>NW_016948951.1:0-798 GCF_001483705.2 Eufriesea mexicana
TTCGAGCTATACAATGGCTTTCGGTGGACTTCTGCCCCCTAAATTGGCCTACTGTACTCAGCTCGACACAGGGATGACCAGTAGTGGTTGCCCCGGCATGTCAGCATGATATATGCTACGTTTGGCTAACTTACGTTTGGTTAGGGTAGGAAAGGATCGCATAGACTTTTGTGCCATATACTGCTGTTCGGTGGACTTCTGCGCTATACTGTACTCAAATATGTGCTGCTTGCCTCTGGTGAGTCCAGGAATATTTTGTTCGGCACGTCAGGTTGGGTTGGGTTACGTTTGATTTGATTACGCTTTATTGGTTAGGTTTGTATAGCTTTGACAGTCTTGGCATGGACAGATATTCGGCAGATTTCTGAGCTCTACCGCGCGCTAGTATACTCTGCTCGACTCTGCGGAGGCCAGGGATAGTGGTCACTGCACCTTAGGTCTGGTTAAGTTACGTTTGGATAAGTTACGATTAATTAGGTGTGGAGAGGAGAGCTTTGACTTTTGTGCTGTACACTGATATTCGGTGGACATCTGCGGTCCACTGTGATTGATATGTTGAGCTTGGCTCCGGGAAAGACCGCAATAGTGGCCTCGGCACCTTTTGCTGTGTTAGGCTACGTTAGAATGGTTTACGTTTGGCCAGGTTAGGCTGGGTTATCCTTTCTCCTGTGAATTACACAGCAACGCTTCGTATATCTGCGATGTACTGTGCTCTAGTATACCCTGCTAGGTTGTGGGGAGGCCAACACAATTAGTGTATGGCGGTTAGGTGCTATTAGGATACGTTTGGCTGGTAGG
>NW_016948951.1:3776-5843 GCF_001483705.2 Eufriesea mexicana
GTGGGCCAACAATATTGGCCTCGGCCCGTTACGTTAATTAGGTTACGTTTGCTTTGTTTAGGTTGCGTTAATTTCGGTATGTGTGGCTTTGACTTTCGTGTTATACACTGTTGTTCGGTGGATCTCTGCGATAGACTTCGCTCTGCTACATTTTGCTTATCCCTGGGGAGGCCAGCAATAGTGGCCGCGGTGCGTTACGCTTAGGTATGCAATGTTTGGTTTGGATATGTTAGCTTGGGTTTGGTCTGGGTTTATATGGACTTTGTGCTATACACTGCGATTCCATGGACTTCTGCGGCCTAATGTCCTCTAGTAAGTTCTGCTAGACTCCGGGGAAGCCAGCAATAGTGGTCTCGCAATGTCCGGTTGAGTTAGGATACGTTTGGATATGTTACGTTTGGCTGGGTTAGGACGTGCTATACACTGCTACTCCGCGGACTTCTGCCATCTAATGAGCTCTAATGTGCTTTGCTTGACTCTGGGGTGGCCAGTAATAGTGGTCTCGGCCGACTAGGCTGAGTTAGGTTACGTTCCGCTAGGTTAGGATAGGAAGGTTCGGTCAGGACTTCTTTGGGTCTTGTGCTGCACACGGCTATTTGGTGGATTCCTGCGATCTACATTGCTCTACTATACTCTGCTCGAATCTGTTGTGCCGAGAGTTCGTGTTCGTGTCGCGTTAGTTTGGGCTAAGGTACGTTTGGTTCGGTTAGGTTAGGCCAAGTTTGATCAGGATTGGTTTGACTTTCGTGCTATACACTGCTTTGCGGTGGACTCCTGTGTTCTGTTGTGCTCTACAATGTTCTGCTTGGCTCTCGGGATGCCGGCAATAGTGGTCTCGGCACGCTAGGTTGAGTTACGCTACAATCGCTTACCTTACGTTTGGCAAGCTTAGGATAGGGTATTTCAGACTTTTGCGCGATACGCTGCTGTTCGGTGAATTTTGCCATCTACTGTGCTGTAATGTGTCCCCTTTGGCTCTGAGGTAGCCAGCAATGGTGGTTTCGGTACGTCATTTTGAAATAGGTTCTTTCGTTAGGTTAGGTTAGGAATCGTTGGTCGGGATATCTCCTGCGTTTGCGCTGCACAGTGCTATGTGGTCCATTTCTACGCACCACATTGCTCTGCTATAATCTGCCCGACACAGGTGAGGCGAGCAATGGTGTTCGTGGCACGTTAGTTTGGGATATGTTACGTTTGAGTAGGTTATGTTATGTTAAGTTTGGTTATGGTAGCTCTGGCTTTCGCGCCATACACGGCTAATCGGTGGGTTTCTGTGATGTACTGTGGTCTAATATATCCTACTTGGTTCAGTTGAGGCCAAAAGCAGTTGTCGCGGCACGTTATATTGGTTTATGCCACGAATGCTTTGGTTAGATGAGGTAGGTTAGGTTAGGGTACCGTCGACTTCTGTACTATACACTGCAATGCGGTGGATTTCTGCGCTCTACTGCGCCCTAGTACATTCTTCTTGCCCCTGCGGAAGCCAGCAGCAGTGGTAACACCATGTTAGGTTTAGCCAGGATGTGTTTGGATATGTTTCATTTTGCTAGGTTAGGAGAGGCTACTTCGGCTTTTGTGCTATTCACTGCTATTCGCTGTATTCCTGCGCTCTCATGTGCTCGAATGTGCTCTGATTTGCTCTGGAGAGGCCAACAATGTTGGACTCGTCACGTTATATTGAGTTAAACTTCGTTTATGTATGTTAGCTTAGGTCAACTTCGGCCGGGTTGTGTTTGACTTTTCTGCTATACACTGCAATGCGGTGGAATTCTGCGCTCTGCCGCTTTCTAGTATTTTCTGCTTAGCTCTGTGGAGGCAAGCCATAGAGGTCTCGCAATGTTAGGTTGAGTTAGGTTACGTCTGGGTATGTTACGTTTGGCTAAGTTAGGATAGGCTACTTTGACTCTTGTGCTATACACTGCTATTCGGTGGATTTCTGCGCTCTACTGTGATCTAGTTCGTCCTGCTTGGCTCAGGGGAGGGCAGCAATAGCGGTCTCGGCAGGATAGGTCCAGTTATGTTATGTTTGGGTTTTCTCTGTTTGACTGGGTTAGGTTTGTGATCCTT
>NW_016948952.1:0-1045 GCF_001483705.2 Eufriesea mexicana
ATAGATGTATATATGTATGGGTGTATGGATTGATGGATGTATGGATGGATGGATGGATGGATGGATGTGTTGGTGTATGTATGGATGTATGGATGTATGGATGTATGCAGGTATTGATGTATGTATGTATGGATGTATGGATTTAAGAATGTATGGATGTATGCATGTATGGATGTATGGATGTATGGATGAATCGACATATGGATGTACGAATGTACGGATGTTCGGTTGTATGGACGTATGGATGGACGGATGGATGTATGGATGTATGGATGTATGGATGTATGTATGTATGGATGTACGAATGTATGGATGTACGAATGTAAGGATATACGGATGTACGGATGTATGGATGTATATATGTATGCATGTATGGATGGATGGATGTATGAGTGGATGGATGTATGGATGTATGTATGGACGTATGTATGGATGTACGTGTGGATGGATGAGTGCATGGACGGGTGGATTTATGGATGTATAGGTGTGTGGATGTATGGATGTACGTATGGATGAATGTACTGGTGTATGTATGGATGTATGTATTGATGTCTGTATGGATGCATGTATGGATGGATGGATGGGTGGATGGATGTATGGATGGATAGATGTATGGATCGATCGATGTATGGATGGGTGGTTGTATGGATGGATGAATGTATGGAAGGATGTGTGCATGGATGGATGGATGTGTGGATGTATGGATGTGTGGATGTATGGATGTATGAATGGATGGACGTATGGATGGATGGATGTATGGATGGATGGATGTACTAATGTATGGACGTTTGTATGCCTGGATGTATGAATGTATGGCCGTATTTCCGTTATGCATGTACGGATGTATGTATGCATGGATGTATGGATGTAAGAATATATGGAAGTACGGAGGCATGGATGTATGGATATGTGGGTGGACGAATGTATGGCTGAATGGACGGAAGAATGGATGTACGTATGGATGCTTGTATGGATGAATGGTTTGGTGGATGGATGTATGGATGGATAGTTGTATGGATGTATGGACAGATGGATTTATGGATGG
>NW_016948953.1:0-240 GCF_001483705.2 Eufriesea mexicana
AACCTATAGTCCCTAAGACGAGCGTAATATAACTCAACCCAGCGTTCCGAGACAACTATTGCTGACCTCCCCAGGGAGAAGCAGATGCTAGTAGAGCAACGAAGAGCTCAGGTATCGACCGAATGGCAGTGTATAGCATAAAAGTCAAAACAACCCCAACCAAGCATAACCCAACCTAACCTCACCAAATGTAACCTGACACAGACAAACGTGACGCGACCGCTATTGCTGGCCTCCCAG
>NW_016948954.1:0-555 GCF_001483705.2 Eufriesea mexicana
TTCATACGTACATACATCCATACATCCATACATCCATTCATCCATTCAACCATACATACCACCATACACACATCAATACATACATCCATACATCCATCCATCCATACAACCATCCATTCATTCATCCGTCCCTCAATACAAACATACATACATACATACATACATCCATACATATATACATCCATGCGTCCATACAACCGTACATATATCCATGCATACATCCATCCACCGATGCGTCCACCCATCCATCCATTCACACATAGATCCATCCATGAATACATCAATCCAAACATCCATCCATCCATCCATACATCCATCCATTCATCCATCCATCCATAAATGCATCCATCCGTAAATACGTCCATCCATACACCCATCGATCCATACATTTGGCCACCCATACATCCAACCATCCATACATCCATCGAACCATCCAAAATCCACACATCCATACATCCATCGATCCATACAACCGTACAACTATCCATTCATCCACCCATCCATACATCCATACATACATCAATACATACATCCATACATACACAAATACATTCG
>NW_016948954.1:912-6317 GCF_001483705.2 Eufriesea mexicana
CATTCGATACATCCATCCATCTGTACATCCATACATATATAAAACCATACATCCATAAGTCCGTGCTTTTGTCCATCAATACCTCAAATCATCCGCAATTCCAGCCTACCATACATCCATCCATCCATACATACATGCATACAAACATCCATACATCCATACATCCATCCATCCAAACATCCACATATCCATACTTCCATCGATCCATACATCCTTCCATCCATACATCCATCCACCAATCCATCCATCCATACTTCCATACATCCACACACCCATACATCCAAAAACATCCACCCATACACACAACCATCCATACATACATCCATACATACATACACAAACACATACACTCACCCATACATACATGCATAGACACATCCGCACATACATCCATACATACATCCATACATCCAACCACACATACATCCGTACATTCGCCCTTCCATACACGCATCCATACATCCATCCATCCATCCACTCATCCATATATCCATCTAAGCTTACATCCATCCATCAATACATCCTTACATATATACAACCATACATACATACATACATACGTAGATCCGTCCATCCATGCCTCTATCCATCCATACATCCATCTATCGACACAGCCATCCGTCCATACATCCACCCATCCATACATCGATCGATACATACATACATCCATCCATACATGTACCAAACAATCCATCCATCCATCCGGACATACATACATACATCAATACATACAACCATTCATCCATAGATACATCCATCCGTACATCCAAATTGCCATACATCCATCCACCCATACATCCGCGCATCCATACATCCACCCACACATACATCCATCGATCCATAATTCTATCCATTCATTCATCCATCCACGTATACGTCCATACATCCACATGTACAAACATCCATAAACACGACCATTCGTACTTCCGGCATTCCACACGTCCATCCATCCATACATCCATACATATATAAATGCATACAACCATAGATCCGTACATTCGTCCATCCGTACCTCAATCCATCCACACTTCCGCCAATCCAGTCAGCCGTCCATCCATACATACATCCATACATACATCCAAACATCCATACATCCATCCATCCAAACATCCACCCATCCATATATTCATCGATGAATACGTCCTTCCATCCGTACACCAATCCACCAAACCATCCATACATCCATGCATCCATACACATATCTATAAACAGGTCCATACATACACGCATTCATTCATCCATACATACATCCGTACATACATTCTTACATACATCCATACATACATCCATGCATACATCCATACAAACATCCATACATACATCCATGCATACACCCATTCATACATCCATACAAACATCCAAACATACATCCGTCCTTCCGTCCATCCACCCATCCATTCATCCACCCACACATCCATATATCCATGCACCTGTACATCCATACATGCGCACATCAACACATCCATACGTGCATACATACATACATACATAACTCAAATACATCCACACATTCAAACATTCATACATACATACATCCATACATTCATACATGCATCCATCCATACATGCATAAAACCACACACCCATATATCCATGACACCATCCACCCATACACTCATCCATCCATTCGTAAATCCATACATACATACATACATACATCCATACATACATCAATACATTCATCCATACATACACCAGCACATTCGTCCAAACATACATCCATTCATACAACCTTCCATACATCCATACATCCAAAAATACATACATCCATACAAACATACACACATACATCCACGCATACATCCATCCATCCATACACTCATCCATCCATACAGACATCGGTACATCACCCATACATCCATCCATACATGCATCCATACATACGCCCTTCCATACACGCATCCATACATCCATACATATATCCGTTCATACATCCATCCATACATCCGACATTCGTCAATACATAAATCCATACATACTCCCATACATACATCCATACATACATGCATGCATACACCCTCACATAGATACATACATAAATACACACCTCCGTACATCCATCCATCCAAGCATCCACCCATTCATACATTCATCGATCCATACATCCTTCCTCCCATACATCCATTCACCAATCCATCCATCCATCCATGCATCCAAACACGCATCAATACACAGGTCCATACATACACCCTTACATTCATCAATACATACATTCATCAACTCTCCCATACATTCACCCATACACACATGCATACGTACACCCATACATATATCCATACATACATCCATACTTCCGTAGAGCCGCCCATCCATACATCCACCCATTCATTCATCCATCGATCCACATATCTATCCATTCATACATCCATTCATGTATACATCCATACATCCAATCGTCCATACATCCGTAAATCCATCCACCCATACACTCATCCATCCATACATACATCTATACACGCATCCATAAAAACATCCATACATACATCCATACGTACATCGATACATACATCCATACACACACCCATATATACATCCATAGATATATCCAGACATACATCCGTACATACGACCATCCAGCCATACATGCATCCATACATATTTCCCACATACATCCGTAAATCATCCATACATCCTTCCATACATTCATCCATGCATACGCCCTTCCATACACGCATCCATACATCCATACATTTATCCGTTCATGCATCCACCCATACATCCATCCATACGTCAATACACACATCCATACATACCCCCATACATTCATCCATACATACATGCATATATACACCCTTACATACATCCATACATACATACATACTTCCATACATCCATCCATCCAAGCATCCACCCATCCACACGTCCATCGATACAAACGTTCTTCCATCCATACTTCCATCCACCAATCCACCCATCCAACCTTGCATCCATACACACATCAATGCACAGATCCATACTTACACGCATACATTCATTCATAGATACATCCATACATGCATTCTTACATACATCCATGCATACATCCATACATACAACCATACAAACATCCATACTTACATCCGTTCTTCCGTCCATCCACCCATCCGCTTATCCACAAGTCCACTCACCCACCAACGCATCCATACGTCCATGCGTCCGTACATCCATACATGCGTACAGCCCTACAACCATACATGCATACATCCATACATACATAACTCAAATACATCCATACATTCAAACATCCATACATACATACATCTATACACTCATACATTCATCCATCCTTACAAGCATCCATCCATACATCCATAAATCCACACATCCATACATCCATAATTCCATCCACCCATACACTCATCCATCCATACGTACATCCATACATACTTCCATACATACATCCATACATACTTCAATACATACATCCATATACACTCCCATCCACACATCCATACATACATGCATACATACACACTTACATACATCCATACATACATCCAGACTTCCGTACATCCGCCCATCTATACATCCACCCATTCATACATCCATCGATCCATAAATCTATCCATTCATACTCACATCCATGTTTATATCTATATATCCACACGTCCAAACATCCATAAACCCGTCCATTCGTACTTCCATCATTCCATACGTCCTTCCATCCATACATCCATACATATATAAATGCATACATCCATAGATCCGTCCATTCGTCCATCCGTACCTCAATCCATCCACAATTCCGCCAATTCAGTTAGCCGTCCATCCATACATTCATCCATACATACATCCATACTTCCATACATCCATGCATCCAAACATCCACGCATCCATATATTCATCGGTGAATACATACTTCCATCCGTACACCTATCCACCAAACCACCCATCCATCCATGCATCCATACACATATCAATACACAGGTCCATACATACACGCATTCATTCCTCCATACATACATCCATACATACATTATTACATACATCCCCACATACATCCATACATCCAGCCATACATACATCCGTACATTCGCCCTTCTATACACTGAATCATACACCCATCCATCCTTCTAACCATCCACAAATCCATCTATCCATACATCCATCCATCCATCCATCCTAACATATATACAACCATACATACATACATCCGTAGATCCGTCCATCCATACCTCTATCCATCCACACATCCATCTATCGATACAGTCATCCGTCCATACATCCACCCATCCATACAGCGATCGATCCATAAATACATCCATCCATGCATCAACCAAACAATCCATCCACTCATCCAGACATACATACATACATCAATACATACATCAATAAGTACACCCATACATTCATCCATACATGCATCCATACATACATCCGTTCTTCCGTCCATCCACCCACCCACTCATGCACCCACGCAACCATACATCCATGCATTCGTACATCCATACATGCGAACATCCGTACATCCATACATGCATACATCCATACATACATGACTCAAATACATCCATACATTCAAACATCCATACATACATACATCTATACACTCATACATTCATCCATCCATACAAGCATCCATCCATACATCCTTAAATCCACAAACCCATACATCCATAACTCCATCCACCCATACACTCATCCACCCACGCATCCATACATCCATGCATCCGTACATCCATACATGCCTACATCCGTACATCCATTCATGCATACGTTCATACATTAATACATGCATCCATCCATACATCAATACATACACACCCTTACATCCATAATTCCATCCACCCATACACTCATCCAACCATTCGTACATCCATAAATACATCCATACATACATCCATACATACATCAATACATACAACCATACACACTCCCATACATACACCCATACACACATGCATACATTCACCCTTACATTTACCCATACATACATCCATACTTACGTACATCCGCCCATCCATACATCCACACATTCATACAACCATCGATCCATATATCTATCCATTCATACATCCATTCATGTATACATCCATACATCCACTCGTCCATACATCCGTAAATCCATCCACCCATACACTCATCCAACGTACATCCGCCCATCCATACATCCACACATTCATACAACCATCGATCCATATATCTATCCATTCATACATCCATTCATGTATACATCCATACATCCACTCGTCCATACATCCGTAAATCCATCCACCCATACACTCATCCATCCATACATACTTCCATACATACATCCACAAAGGCATCAATACATACACCAACACGTACATCGATACGTACATCCATACACCCACCCATATATACATCCATAGATATATCCAGACATACATCCGTTCATACGGCCATACATCCAGTCATACGTGCATCCATATATATCCATACATACATCCGTACATCATCCATAC
>NW_016948955.1:0-265 GCF_001483705.2 Eufriesea mexicana
AACCGAAAGTAAAGTAACTAAACCTAGCGTACCGCGATCACTATCGCTGGATTCCATAGAGGAAAGCAGAATATAATGGAGTGCAGTAGAGCATAGAAGTCCATAGGATATTTAGCGTTGAGCACATAAGTCAAGGCTAACATAACCCAACCTGAACTAACCTAACAGAACGTAATATATCTCAACCTAACTTTCCGCGACCAGTACAGCTGGCCTCCACAGAGCGAAGAAGAGCATAATAGAGGACAATAGAGAGCAGAAATCC
>NW_016948956.1:0-974 GCF_001483705.2 Eufriesea mexicana
GCTCTAATATGCTCTGCCTGTCTTGCGGAGGACAGCAACAGTGCTCTCGACATGTTACTCTGTACCACGCTACGATTGGTTATGCAGCGATTGGTTAGGTTATGAAAGGATAGGTTTAACTTTTGTGACATACACTGCTATTCGGTGGGCTTCTGCGCTCTACTGTGCTCTAATATGTTCTGACTGTCTCTGGGGAGGCCAGAAACTGTGGTCGTGTCACGTTTGTTTCAGCTATGCTACGTTCGGTTTGGTCAGATTTGGATGAGTTTGATTATGATGGCTTTTACTTTTGCGCCATACGCTGCTGATCGGTGGATTTCTGCGCTCTACCGTGTTCTAATATGCTCAGCTGGGCTTGGAGAGAGCAGCTGTAGTGGCCACGGCCCGTTATGTTGAGTTAGGCTGCGTTTGGTTGGGTAAGGTTATGCCAGGTTAGGTTGGGATATCTTTGCCATTTGTGCTTTACACGTTAATGCCGCCGACATCTGCAGTTCACTGTGCTCTAGTATATTCTGCTAGGATCTGGGCAGGTCAGTAAAAGTGGCGCAGGTCGGTTAGGTGGAATTCGGTTACCTTTGGTTATGTTACTTTTGGTTATGTTATTCTAGGATCGCTTTGACTTTTGTGATATACACAGCAATTCGGTGCATATCTGCACTCTTCTGTGACCTTATACGACCTGATTTGATCTGGGGAGGCCGGAAATTGTGGCCACGGCATGTTAGGCTGAGATAGGTCACATTTGGCTAGGTTATATTTGCTTTTGTTCGGTTTAGATAGCTTTGACTTCGTTGCTGTACCCTGCGTTTATGTGGATTGCGATGCTCTCCTTTGGTATAATATGCTTTGCATGCCTCTGAGGCGGCCCGCAATAGCGGCCGCGGCACTTCAGGCTGAGTTATGTTACGTTCGGGTATGTTACGGTTGGTTACGTTAGGAGAGGATCACATTGACTTTTGCGCTATATACGTATA
>NW_016948957.1:0-1500 GCF_001483705.2 Eufriesea mexicana
ATGATCTGACCTGAACTGACGTTACCTGACCTGTCATTACCTGACCTGACATTACCTGACCTGGCCTAACCTGTGCTGACTTTACCCGATCTTACCTGACCTGACCTGACCTGACTGACCTGATCTGACGTTACATGACCTGGCAATACCCGACCTGACATTACCTGGCCTGACCTGACCTGTCCTCTCCCCACCTGACCTGACCTTACCCGACCTGACATTACCTGACCTGACCTGACCTGTCCTGACTTTACCCGATCTTACCTGACCTGACCTGACCTGACTGACCTGATCTGACGTTACATGACCTGGCAATACCTGACCTGACATTACCTGGCCTGACCTGACCTGTCCTGAATTTACCCGAACTTACCTGACCTGAGCTGACCTGTCTGACATGACCTGACCTGACCTGACCTGACCTGACCTGACCTGACCTGGCCTCGCCTGGCCAGGTCTAACCTGACCTGACCTGACCTGCCATGACCTGACCTTACCAGACCTGACCTGTCCTGACATGACCTGACCAGACCTGACCTGAACTGACCTTACCTGCCCTGACCTGACCTGTCCCGACCTGACCTGACCTGACCTTACCAGACCTGACCTGCCCTGACCTGCCCTGAGCTGACCTGACCCTAACTTGCCTTGCCTGGCCTGACCTGGCCTGACCTGGCTTGACCTGACCTGACCTGACGTGACCTGACCTGACTTGACCTGACCTGGCCTGCCCTTGCCTGACATGAACTGACCCGATCTGACCTGACCTGGCCTGACCTGGCTGATCTGACCTGACCTGACCTGACCTGACCGGGCCTGACCTGTCCTCTCCCCACCTGACCTGACCTTACCCGACCTGACATTACCTGACCTGACCTGAACTGTCCCGACTTTAACCGGGCTTACCTGACCTGACCTGACCAGACATGATCTGGCCTGGCCTGACCTTACCAGACTTGACCTGACCTGACATGACCTGACCTGACCTGACCTGATCTGACCTGACCTGACCTGACCTGACCTGACCTGACCTGACCTGACCTGATCTGACCAGACCTGACCTGAACTGACTTGACATGACCTGATCTAATTTGACCTGACCTTGCCTGTACTGGCCTGACCTGAACTGACCTGAACTCACATCATCTGACCTGACCTGACCTGACCTGAACTGACCTTACCTGACCTGACATTACCTGACCTCACCTGACCTGTCCTGACTTCAACCGGCCTTACCTGAACAGACCTGACCAGACATGATCTGGCCTGGCCTGACCTTACCAGACTTGACCTGACCTGACATGACCTGACCTGATCTGACCTTACCTGACCTGGCCTGACCTGGCCTGACGTGACATGACCTGACATGACCTGACCTGAACTGAACTGAACTGAGCTTTTCTGACCTTACAAGACCTGACCTGGGCTGACCAGACCTGCTCTGTCCTGTCACTACCTGACCTGACCTGACGTGACGTGACCTGACCTGACCTGACGTGA
>NW_016948958.1:0-537 GCF_001483705.2 Eufriesea mexicana
ATTGCTCAAATCCCAGCAGACGCGCAGAGTATAGTAGAGCAATGTAGAGCGCAGAAATCCACCGAATAGCAGCCCATAGCACAAAAGTCAAAGCTATCCATCCTAAGCTAATCCACCATAACATAACCAAACGTAGCCTATCTGAACCTAACGCGCGAGCGATCGCTATTGCTAGCAACCCCAGAGCCAAGCAGGACACACTAGAGTACAGTAGAGCGCAGAAAATCATGGAATAGCAGTGAACAGCACAAATGCGAAAGCTATCCTGACCAAACTACCCTAAACCAACCTAACCGCACGTAATGTGGCTCAACGTAATGTGCCGAGGCCACTTTGCTGGCCTTGCCAGAGCCAAGCAGAAAATACCAGAGCACTGTAGGGCGCAGGAATACACGTAATAGCAGAATACAGCACAAATGACACAGCTTTCCCTTCCTAACCTAACCAATCATAGCATAACCAGACGTAACCTAGCACAACCAAACGTGCCGCGACCACTGTTGCTGGCCTCCCGAGAGCCAGGATGAAGTTATTAAA
>NW_016948959.1:0-486 GCF_001483705.2 Eufriesea mexicana
TGATACATACGAGTATGTAGATTAGACTGGTCGAACCGGAAATCGATTCGGCCACCACGGAAAAATGTAATCACATTCGAATCCCTCCGAGAACGAAAGCTCGGGTGAAAGAATCAAGCAAGCTCGAAAGCTCGCTACAATTATACTACCGCGTAGGACATACCGTAAGCTCTCAGGTGGCCAAAGCTTGCACTCGTAGCTCCACTCGCAAGCTCACAGCAGCATCAAAACTAACACTAAAATTCGAAACTCTCAGTCCTGCGGATTCTGTCTTTGAAACGCTGTAAAATCAGAACCACGTGACCTACGCCCACGCAATTTATACACGGGACATATACGAGTCTGTAGATTACACTGGTCGCACCGGAAATCGATTCGGCCACCACCGAAAAATGTAATCACATTCGATTCACATGCAGACCGAAAGCTCGGGAGAAAAAATTATACAAAAATCCAACAAGACCGAAAGCTTGCGAAAAGTATATG
>NW_016948960.1:0-415 GCF_001483705.2 Eufriesea mexicana
CAAGCTATGGCAGCTTATAGATTGTGAATAGACCTTTTCTCTGGCAAGTAGATGGCTGTTCTTCTCATTGGATTCAAGGCGGTTGGCGATCTATTCACAAAGCTATAACAGATTATAGATTTTGAATAGACGGATTCTCAGGCAAGTAGAATTCGGTACTTGCCATTGGATTGAAGGCGTTACGCTATCTCGACGCCTAGCTATAACAGATTATAGATTCTAAATAGACTTATTCCCTGGCAAGTAGATGGCAGTACCTGCCATTGGATTGCAGGCGTTAGGCGATCTAATCACCAAGCTATGGCATCTTATATGTTTTGAATAGACTTATTCTCTGGCAAGTTCATGGCTGTACTTGCCATTGGATTGAATGCGTTAGGCGATCTATTCACCAAGCTATAACAGGTTATAGATT
>NW_016948961.1:0-1228 GCF_001483705.2 Eufriesea mexicana
ACGTTGAGATATTCGACGTTCGGAAAGTTCAGGATAGTTTGGCTTATGCTTGGGTACCTATGAATTTTCTAGTATACACTGATATTCTATGGATTCTTGCAATCCACTCCTCTGGTATGCCCTGCCTGGCCCTCGAGAGGCTCCCAATAGTGGTCGTGGTACGTTAGGATGAATTAGGTTACTTCTTGTCTAGGTTCGGTTTGATTGGGTTAGGGTAGGATAGCTTTGACTTTTGCCCTTTACACTGCTATTCCAAGGATGTCTCCGCCCTGATCTCCTCTAATATGTTCTGCTAGGCTCTGGGTAGGCCAGAAATGCTGATCGTGTCCCGTTAGGTTTTGCAGTGTTACGCTTGGCTGTGTTACGTGAGGTAGTGTTTGGTTAGGATAGCTTTGACTTTTGTGCTACCCACAGCTATTGCGTGGATTTCTGCGCAATGATCTCATCTAATATGCTGTCAATGTCTATGGGGAGGACATGAAGTGCGTTCGTCTTACGTTAGTCATGTTATGTTACGTTTGTTCTGGTTAGGGTTGTTTGGGTTATGTGAGGGTGGCTTTGACTTTTCCGCTGTATCCTGCTATTCTATGGATTTCTGCGCCATACTGTCCTGTAATATGGTTTGCTCTACTCTGGGGGGGGGGGGGGAAATAGTGGCCGCCTTACGTTAGGTTGAGTTATGTTACGTTTGGTTATTTTAGGATCGGATATATTAGGATAGGGTAGCATTGACTTTTGTGCTTTACTCTGCTATGCGGTGGGTACCTGCACGGCAGTGAGCTCTAGTATGTTCTGCTAGGCTCTGGTGAGGCCATCAATAGCGATCTCGGCACTTCTTGTTGAGACGTACTACGACTGGTTATGTTAGGTTGGGTCAGGTAAGGTTTGAATACCTTCGACTTTTGTGCTATTCGCTGCAGTGCGGTTGATTTTTGCGTACTACTGTGCTCTAACACACTCTGCTTGTCTCTGTGGAGGCCAGCAATAGTGATTTCGTCATGTTAGGTGTGGTTAGGCTACGTTTGGTTTTGTTACGTTTGGCTATGTTAGGATAGGTTACTTCGGCTTTTGTGCTATATACTGCTATTCGGTGGATTTCTGGGCTCTAATGTGCTATAATATTTTCTTTTTTCCTCCGGGGAAGTCAGCAATATTTGTCTCGCCACGTTATGTTGAGTTACGCTACGTTTGAATATGTTAGGTTGGGGTATCCTTCACTTTTTTGCTG
>NW_016948962.1:0-658 GCF_001483705.2 Eufriesea mexicana
ATAGTTTACTACGTTTGGCTAGGTTAGATTAGGTCTTGATAGTTTAGTATATCTTTGACTTTTTTTGTTATACATTGCTATTTGGTGGCCTTCTGCCCTCTACTGTCCTCTACTGTGCTCTGCTCGACTCTGGCGATGACAGCAATTATGGTCGCGTCAGGATAAATTGTGTTATGATACATTTGGTTGTATTACGTTTGGTCCGGTTGGGATAGGATAGCTTTGATTTTTGTGATGTACACTGCTGTACAAGTGGCTTCTGCGCTCTACTGTGCTCTCATATGCTCTGCATGGCTCCGGATATGTAAGCAATAGAGTTGTTTGCACGATAGTTTGAGTTATAATACTCTTGGCTATGTTTGGTTTCGTTGAGTCTGGTGTGGATAGCATTGACTTTTGTGCTCAACACTGCTATTCTATGTACTTCTGCGCCCTACTCTCCTCTAATATGTTATGCTTGGCGATGGCGAGGCCAGCAATAGTAGTCTAGGCACATAAGGTTGGAATTTGTAGGACATGGTTATATTACGTTTGGCTAGGTTAAGGTAGGGTAACATGGACTTTTACGCCATACATTGCTATTCTTAGGATTTCCGCTCTCCACATTGCTCTGCTACACTCTGCTATGGGCTGGCAACTAATAGTGGCCGTGACAGAA
>NW_016948963.1:0-529 GCF_001483705.2 Eufriesea mexicana
CTGGATAACTCGATTTTGTGGACATTATCGACTGATATCGTAGAGAGCTACCTTTCCTGCATAAATAATGAGAAGGGATACTATTGGCGTGCAATAGCCATTGCGCTGCTATAGAATCTGGTTGGACAATTGAATTTTATTGACATTTTCGACTAATATCGTGATGAGCTTACTTTCTTGCATAAATAATGAGGAAAGATTCTATTGGCCTGATACAGCCATAGCAATGATATAGAATCTGGATGGAAAATTCACTTTTATTGACATTATCGACTACTATCGTGGTGACCTAACTTTCTTGGATATATAAGGGGAAAGATTCTACTGCCGTGCTATTGTCATGGCGATGCTATAGAATCTGTGTGGAAAATTCAATTTTATTGACATTTTCGGCTAATATCGTGGTGACCTAACTTTCTTGCATAAATAAGGGGGGAAGATCCTATTGGCGTGCTATAGCCATTCCAATGCTAAAGAATCTGGCTGGAAAATTCAATTTTAATGACATTTTCGACTAATATCGTGGTGA
>NW_016948963.1:647-883 GCF_001483705.2 Eufriesea mexicana
ATTTTCGACTAATATCGTGATGAGCTTTCTTTCTTGCATAAATAATGAGGAAAGATTCTTCTAGCGTGATATAGCCATTCAATGATATAGAATCTGGGTGGAAAATTCACTTTTATTGACATTCTCCACTAATATCGTGGTGACCTAGCTTTCTTGCATAAATAAGGAGGGAGGATTCGAATGCCGTGCTATAGCCATTGCGATGCTATAAAATCTGGCTGCAAATACAATTTTAA
>NW_016948964.1:0-265 GCF_001483705.2 Eufriesea mexicana
TCCTCCAGTACGTTCTGCTTAGCACTTGGGAGGCTGACAAATACGTCCTGGGCACTTGAAGTTCAGTTACATTATATTCGGCTAGGTTAGGTTATTCTGGGTTAGGTCAGGATAGCTTTGACATTTGTGCTCAACACTGATATTCTATAGTCTTCTGCGCCCTTCTGTGCTCTTTCATATTCTGCTTGGCCCTGGGCCGTCAAGCCGTAGTGGCCGCGGCACGTTATGTTGCGTTATTATACATTTCGGTATGCTATGTTTGCCC
>NW_016948965.1:0-883 GCF_001483705.2 Eufriesea mexicana
TTTTCTTCCATAAGTAAGGAGGAAAGATCCTTCTGGATTGCTATAGCCATTTCAATGCAATAGAATCTGGCTGGAAAGTTCAATTTTATTGACATTTTCGACTAATACAGTGGTGAGCTATTCTGCTTGCCTAAATAAGCAGGGTAGATTCTATTACCGTGGTATAGACATTGCAATGATATAGAATGTGGTCGGAAAATTCAATTTTATTGTCATTTTCGGCTAATATCGTGGTGAGTTAACTTTCTCGCATATATAAGGAGGATAGATCCTAATGGCGTGCCGTAGTCATTGTAATGCAATAGATTCTTCCTGCAAAACTCAATTTTATTGTCATTTTCTACTAACATCGTGGTGAGCTAACTTTCTTCCCTAAGTAAGGAGGAAAGATCCTTCTGTAGTGCTATAGCCATTGCAATGCGGTAGAATCAGGCTGTAAAGTTCAATTTAATTGACATTTTTGACTAATGCCGTGGAGAGCTATCTTTCTTGCATAAATAAGCAGGAAAGATACTATTGGCCTGCTATAGCCTTCGCAATGCTATAGAGTCTGGCTGGAAATTTCAATTTTATTGACATTTTCGACTAATAACGTGGTGAGTTAACTTTCTCGCATAAATAAGGAGGAAAGATTCTATTGGCGTTCTATTGCCATTGCAATGCTATAGAGTCTAGGAGGAAAACACAATTTTATTGATGACATTTTGGACTAATATAGTGGTGAGCTAACTTTCTTGCATAAATAAGTGGGAAAGATACAATTGGCATGCTACAGCCGTCGCAATTCCATAGAATTTGGCTGGAAAGTTGAATTTTAGTGATATTTTCGACTAATATCGTGGTGAGCTATCTCTCTTGCATAAACATGGAGGAAACATTCTAT
>NW_016948965.1:1203-4460 GCF_001483705.2 Eufriesea mexicana
CTATTGGCGTGCTATAGCCATTGCAATGCTACGGTGTCTGGCAGGAAGAATCAATTTAATTGACTTTTTCGACTAATATCGTGGTGAGCAAGCTTTCTTGCATAAATAAGGAGGAAAGATTGTATTGGCGTGCCACAACCATTGCAATGCTATAGAATCAGGCTAGAAAATTCAATTTCATTGACAGTTTGGACTAATATCGTGGTGAGCTCACTTTCTTTCATAAATAAGGAGGAAAGATTCTATTGGAGTTCCATAGCCACTGCAATGCTGTGGAATCTGGCGGGAAAATTCAATTTCATCGACAGTTTGGTCTAATATCGTGGTGAGCTCACTTTCTTGCCTAAATATGGAGGAAAGATCCTATTGGAGTGCTATAGCCATTGCAATGTTACGGTATCTGGCAGGAAGGTTCAATTTTATTGACGGCTTCGACAAATAACGTGGTGGGCTACATTTCTTGCATAAATAAGGAGGAAAGATCCTATTGGCCTGCTACTGCAATTGCAATGCTATGGAATCTGGCAGGAAAATACAATTTCATTCATATTTTGGACTAATATCGTGGTGAGTTAGCTTTCTTGCAAATACAATGAGGAAAAATTTTATTGGCAAGCTATAACCATTGCAATGCTATAGAATCTTGCCGGAAAGTTCAATTTTATTGACATTTTCGAATAATATTGTGTCGCTCTACCTTTCTTGCATAAATAAGGAGGAAGGATTCTTTTGGCGTGCTATAGGCATTGCAATGCTTTAGTATCTTGCTGGAAAGTTCAATTTTATTGTCATTTTCTACTAACATCGTGGTGAGCTAGTTTCCTTCCCTAAGTAAGGAGGAAAGATCCTTCTGGAGTGCTATAGCCATTTCAATGCAGTAGAAACTACCTGGAAAGATCAATTTTATTGACATTTTGGACTAATATAGTGGTGAGCTAACTTTCTTGCATAAACATGGAGGAAAGATTCTATTGGCGCGCTGTAGCCACTGCAATGCTATAGAATCTGGATGAAAAATTCAATATTATGGACGTTTTCGGCTAATATCGTGGTGAGCTATCGTGCTTGCATAAATAAGCAGGCAAGATTCTATTGGCGTGCTATAGACATTGCAATGATATAGAATGCGGTTCTAAAATTCAATTTCAATGATATTTTCGGCTAATATCGTGGTGAGTTAACTTTCTCGCATATATAAGGAGGATAGATTCTAATGGCGTGCTGTAGGTATTGTAATGCAATAGTGTCTTCCTGGAAAATTCAATTTTATTGTCATTTTCAACTAACATCGTTGTGAGCAAGCTTCCTTCCCTAAGTAAGGGGGAAAGATCCTTCTGTAGTGCTATAACCATTGCAATGCAGTAGAATCTACCTGGAAAGATCAATTTTATTGACATTTTCGACTAATATACTGGTGAGCTAACTTTCTTGCATAAACATGGAGGAAAGATTCTATTGGCGAGCTATAGCCACTGCAATGCTATAGGATCTGGATGCAAAATTCAATATTATCGACATTTTCGATTAATATCGTGGTGAGCTAATTTTCCTGCATAAATAAGGATGAACGATACTATTGGCTCCCTATAGCCTTCGCATTGCTATACAATCTGGCAAGAAAATTCAATTTCATTGACAGTTTGGACTAATATCGTGATGAGCTCACTTTCTTTCATAAATAAGGAGGAAAGATTCTATTGGAGTTCCATAGCCACTGCAATGCTGTGGAATCTGGCGGGAAAATTCAATTTTATCGACAGTTTGGTCTAATATCGTGGTGAGCTCACTTTCTTGCCTAAATATGGAGGAAAGATCCTATTGGAGTGCTATAGCCATTGCAATGCTATGGAATCTGGCAGGAAAATACAATTTCATTCATATTTTGGACTTATATCGTGGTGAGTTAACTTTCTCGCATAAATAAGGAGGAGGGATCCTATTGGCGTTCTATTGCAATTGCAATGCTATGGAATCTGGCAGGAAAATACAATTTCATTCATATTTTGGACTTATATCGTGGTGAGTTAACTTTCTCGCATAAATAAGGAGGAGGGATCCTATTGGCGTTCTATTGCCATTGCAATGCTATAGAATCTGGAAGGAAAACACATTGTTATTGACATTTTCGACTAATATCGTGGTGAGCTAGCTTTCTTGCATAAACAAGGAGGAAATATTATACTGGCAATCTATAACTATTGAAATGCTATAGAATCTGGAAGGAAAACACATTGTTATTGACATTTTCGACTAATATCGTGGTGAGCTCACTTTCTTTCATAAATAAGGAGGAAAGATTCTATTGGAGTTCCATAGCCACTGCAATGCTATGGAATCTGGCGCGAAAATTCAATTTTATCGACAGTTTGGACTAATATCGTGGTGAGCTCACTTTCTTGCCTAAATATGGAGGAAAGATCCTATTGGAGTGCTATAGCCATTGCAATGCTACGGTATCTGGCAGGAAGGTTCAATTTTATTGAAGGCTTCGACAAATAACGTGGTGGTCTACATTTCTTGCATAAATAAGGAGGAAGGATCCTATTGGCCTGCTACTGCAATTGCAATGCTATGGAATCTGGCAGGAAAATACAATTTCATTCATATTTTGGACTAATATCGTGGTGAGCTCACTTTCTTGCATAAATATGGAGGAAAGATCCTATTGGAGTGCTATAGCCATTGCAATGCAATGAATCTGGCGAGTAAATTCAATTTTATCGACAGTTTGGACTAATATCGTGGTGAGCTCACTTTCTTGCATAAATATGGAGGAAAGATTGTATTGGCGTGCAATAGCCATTGCAATGCTACGGTATCTGGCAGGAAGATTCAATTTTATTGACGGCTTCTACAAATAACGTAGTAAGCTAACTTTCTTGCATAAATAAGGAGCATAGATTCTAGTGGCATGCTATAGCTATTGCAAAGCAATGGAATCTTACTGGAAAGTTCAATTTTATTGACATTTTCGTCTAATATTGTGGTGAGCATGCTTTTTGCATAAATAAGGTGGAAATATAGTATTTCCGTGCCATAACCACAGCAATGCTATAGAATCAGGCCCGAAGATTCAATTTTATTGAGATTTTGTTCTAATATCGTGGTGGGCACACTTTCTTGCATAAATAAGGAGGAAAGATTCTTTTGGTGTGCCAACGCCATTGCAATGTTATGGAATCTGGCAGGAAAAATCAATTTTATTGACTTTTTCGACTAATATCGTGAGGAGCAAGCTTTCTTCCATAAACAAGGAG
>NW_016948966.1:0-1685 GCF_001483705.2 Eufriesea mexicana
GCTACTGTATGCCCTGCTTGGCCCTGGGATTGCCAGTAACAGTGGTCTCTGCATGTTAGGTTGGGTAAGGTTACGTATCGTTAGGTTAGTTTAGGAAGGCTCGGATAGGGTTTCTTCCACTTCTGTGCTATAAACTGCGATTCGTTGTATTTCTGCGCTCTGCAATACTCTACCATGCTCTGCTCGACCATGGCCAGGCGAGCAATAGTGGTCCTGGCACTTCAGGTTGGGATATGTTACGCGTGGTTTGGTTACGTTAGGAAAAGATTGTTAAGTACACATTCGACTTTCGCACTGTACTCTGTTATTCGGTGGATTTTAGTGGTATACAGTGTTCTGCTAGACTCTGCTCGGCTCAGGTGAGGCCAGGAGCAGTGGTCGCGGCATGTTAAGCTGAGATAAGCTACGTTCGGCAAGGTTAGGTTAGGTCAGGTTAGGACAGAGTGACTTCGACTTTTATTGTGGTGTTCACTACTATTCGGTGTACTTCTGCGCTCTAATGTGCTCTGATATGCTCTGCTTGGCCCCGGGAAGCCAGCAATATTGGTCGCGTCACGTTATGTTTTGTTACACTACGTTTGGATAGGATAGGTAAGGCAATGTTTGGTCAGTATACGTATGGCTTTCGTACTATAAACTGCAATGCGCTAGATTCATACGCTCCGTTGTGCTCTAGCGTACTCTGCTTGGCCCTGTGGAGGCCAGCAATAGTCGTCTAGGCACGTTAGGTTGAGCTATGCTACGTACGGTTATGTTTCGTTTGATAGTTTAGGAACTTTCAATTCAGGCTTTTGTGCTATATACACCTATCCGCGTATTTTTTGCGCTCCACTGCGTTCTAATATTTTGTGCTTGGCTCTGGGGAGGCCAGCGATAGTGATCTCGGCACGTTATGTCGAGTTACATTACGTTCGGTTATGTTGGGTTTGGACATGTTTGGTCAGGGCATCTTCGCCTTTTGTGCTGTTCAATGCAATGCGATGGGTATCTGCAACCTTCTGTGCTCTGGTACATTCTGCTTGCCTCTGTGGAGGCCAACTATAATGGTCTCGTCATGTTAGGTCGAGCCAAGGTACGTTTGAATGTGTCACGTTTGGCTAGGTTGGGCTGGCTACTTTGACTTTTGTGCTATACACAGCAATACGGTGTATTTCTGCGCCCTGCTGCGATTTAGTATATTCTGCTTGTACCTGTGGAGACAAGCAGTAGTGGCCTCGGCACGTTACATTGTGCCTCGCTGCGCTTGGATATGTTACGTTTGGTGTGGTTAGGATAGGATGGTTAAGACAATTGTGCTATACTCTGCTATCCGCGAGTTGCTGCGTTTTCTTCTTTCGTCAATGTGCTCTGCTTGGCTCTGCGGTGGCCAGTGATAGTGGTTTCGGCACGTTAGGTTGAGTTCGGTAGCTTATCGCTGGGTTTGGTTTGGAAGGTTTGGTTAGGTTATATCTGACTTTTGTGCAATACACTTCTGTTCGGTGCATTTCCACGCCCTACATTGCTCCACTATACTCCGATCGACTATCGGTAGGCGAGAAGGGGTTGTCGTGGCATGTCAGTTTGAGTTAGGTTGCGTTTGGTCTGGATAGGTTAGGTTAATTTCGGTTAGGATGGCTATGACGTTCGTACTGCACGCTATTATGTGTTGGATTCCTGTGATCTAATGTTCTCTGCTCTATTGCTCT
>NW_016948967.1:0-869 GCF_001483705.2 Eufriesea mexicana
CAGTGCTGAGTACAGCCATCATCAATGCAGCGCAGCCGTTGACTACAGTATTCACTGATGTTGAAAGTTTCAAGTAAATTCAGGTATCGACAACGTATACGACGGTTTCGGCTTGAAATACCTAGAATTGCCAGTACGGCACTTATATTCACCGAAATATCACTGTAGCGGTCGGATTGACCTTTACAAATGTGATTTAAGTCATGTACCGATTCTAGGATGCCATAATGCAGATCCACTGACCCTCGACACATTATGAATAGACAACACAATACTGAGGACGGACACCATCACTGTGTAGTAAAGTTTGAACAACTTTGATCACTGATAACATAGATTCCAAAGCAATTCCAGAATAATCAGCGTAGAGTACTGTTGTGCCTAGAGATATTCGTAAGTGACTGTACCGTACTTCGCACATCTCCTAATGCAGCACAGTTGCCGTTGGATTCATCTGTTCAATGATGAAAATTCTATAACAAGGCTAGAATGACAATGTAGATATATATTAACCCTCGCGATAATAACAGTTGACTACACAGTACGGAGTACATCCATCATCACTGTGACGTAGCCGTTGGAATAATTTTTTCACCGATGATGTATATTCCAATGCAATTCTGAAATAATCAACGCACATTACAGCTATGGCTACAGATACCTAAAATTGTCAGAACGGTACTTATTTCATCCACCAATATAGTGCTGTAGCCGTTTGATTAATCTGATCAATGATGGTTTAGATTTTATGCTGTTCTAGGTTGACAAAGGGTGATTCGTTATCCCTCACGAAATTTACAATTGGTAACACAGTACCGAGTGCAGCCATCATCACTGTAGTGTAGCCGTTGGAATACTTTGTTCTCTGA
>NW_016948968.1:0-3972 GCF_001483705.2 Eufriesea mexicana
AACCAAACGTAAAGAGACCTAACCTAATCGAACGTAACATAACTCAATCTATCGTGCCACATTCGCTATTTCTGGCGTGCCGAGAGTCGAGCTGAGTAAAGTAGAGCAACGAAGAGCGCCGAAATCCACCGGATAGCAGTGTATAGCACAAAACTGGAAGCTATCCCTTCTAAACCTTGCCAAGCCTTACATAACCAAACGTAACACAACGCAAACTATCGTGCCGCGACCACTGTTCCTGTCGTCCCTGGAAACAAGCAGAGTGTTATAGCGCACGGCAGTGCGCAGAAGTCATAGAATAGCAGAGCGCAGCACAAAAGTCGAAGCTACACCGACCAAACACAACGTAACTTGACCTAACCATTCGTAATCTAAGTCAACCTAACCTCCCGCGACCACTATTGCTGGCCTCCTCAGAGACATGCAGAACATACTAGAGGAGAGTAGTGCGCAGAAATCCATGGAAACGTGCTGTACAGCAGAAAAGTCAAAGATATTGAGAACTATCACAAACAAACGTAACCTAACATAAGGTGGCCGAACACAACGTAACTTGCCGCGACCACGGTTGCTGGACTCCGCGGGGCCCAGCATATTATAGCCGAGCACAGTACAGGGCAGGGACCTACCGAAAAACTATGTTTTGCGCGAAAGTCATAGCTATCCAAATCAAACATAGCCCAACCTGCCCTAACCGAACGTAAACTAACACAACTTGACGTGCCACGGACGCTATTGCTGCCTACCCCATCGCCGAGCAGAATATTTTGGAGAGGAGTAGCGTGCAGGAATTCACCAAATAGCTGTGTCCAGAACAAAAGTCAAAGACATTCTAACAAAGCCTGACGTAAACCGGCCTTACTAAGCGTAGAATATCCAAGCTTATTGCGCCGCGGCTACCATTTCTGGCTCCCCCAGAGCAAGGCAGAGAATATTAGATCTCAGCAGACCGCCGAAATCCACCGAATAGCAGTGTATATCACAAACGTCAAAGCTATACTAGCCGAACCTAACCAAATATATCATAACAGAACGTAACATGACTCAAATTAACTTGCATAGACCGTAATTGCTGACCTGCCCAGAGCAATTTAGAACTTATTAGAGCACGACGGAGCGCAGAATTCCACCGAAAAGCGGTGTATAGCACAAAAGTTAAAGCCGTACGGCCCTAACATAACAAATCGTAACACAACCAAACGTAACACAACCCAACATATCTTGCCGTGAACACTATTGCTGGCCTTTCCTGTGCCAAGCAGAACGCACTGGAGCACTGTAGATCGCTGATATCCACCGTATAACAGTGTATAGGGCAAAAGTCAAAGACATCCCCTCTTGCCCTGTCCAATCGTAGCTTAACCAAACGTAACATAACAAATCCCATTGTGCCCCGACCACGACCGCTGGATTCACGAGAGCCAAGCGGAAAATATTATAGCACAGCAGAGCGCAGAAATCCACAGCACTGCATGTCATACTACAGAAGTGGAAGTTAACCTAACCTAGCTTGGCCTAACCTAACCTAACCAAACGTAGTGTACCTCTGCATAACGTGCAGAGACCAATATTACTGGTCTCCCCAGCGCCAGGCAGAAGATATCACAGCACAGTAGAGTGAGGTAATCCGCCGAATTGTGTTGTATAGCTCATAAGATAAGGCTATTGTATCCCCACATAGACAAACGTAACATAAACGTAAGTAACCATGCCAAAACAAACGCGTAGAGACCACTATTGCTGGCCTCCACAGTGCCAAGCAGAATATAGTAGAGCATAGCAGATCGCGAAGATCCGCTGCACTGCAGTACACAGCAGAAGAGTCAAAGATATCCTGACAAAACATGACCAACCCTAATCCAACCAAACGTTGTCTGGATCAACATAACGTGCCACGGCTCTATTGGTGGCCTCCCCAGAGCCAAGCAGGGCGCATTAGAGCATAGTAGTAGGCAGACATACACGGAATGGCAGTGTACATCACAAAAATCGGAGTAGCCTGTCCTAATTTAGCCGCACATAACATAACCAACCGCTGCCTAACCCAACCTAGCGTACCCATACCACCATCTCTGACATCCACAGAGACAAGTGGAATGTACTACAGCCCAGAAGAGCGCAGAAATTCGCCGCATTGCAGCGTAAAGGAGAAATGACTATGCCATCCTAACCAAACTTAACCTCAATAACCTAATCAAACGTAGCCATACCCAGCATAACGTGCCGCGACCATTTCTGCTGGCATCCCCAGAGCCAAGCAGAATATACTGCAGTACAGTAGAGCGCAGAAATCCACCGCAATGCAGTGCAAAGCAAAAAAGTGTAAGATACACTAAGCTAACCTGACCAATCCTGACCTATCCAAACGTACAGTAACTCAACATAACGTGACGAAACAAATATTCCTGTGCTCCCCAGAGCAAAGCAGAACATATTCGAGCACGGTAAAATGCAGAAATACAACAAATAGCTATGTACAGCACAAAAGTCAAAGTAGCTTACCCTAAACAAGCCAAACGTAACATATCCAAACGCAACGAAACTCAACCTTACATGACGAGACAATTATTGTTAGCCTGCCCAGAGCTATGCAGAATATACCAGACCACAGTAGTGCGCATATATCCACCGCACTGAAGTGTATAGCACAAGAGTCAAAGATACCCTAACCTAACCTGACCTAACCTAACCAAACCTTACGTGACATAGCTCAACATAACGTGCCGCAACCAATGCCGCTTGCATCCCCGGAGCAAAGCGGAATATAGCAGATCACTGTCGATCCCTAGGATCCACCGAATAGCAGTCTATAGCAAGAAAGTCAAGGCCACAATAGCCAAACCTAGCCTACCCTAACCCAACCAAGCATAACTTAACTCAACGTATCGTGCGACGTCCACTATTCCGCTCCGCCACAGAGTCGAGCAGAATGTGGTAGAGCAACGTAGAGCGCATAAAACCAACGAACAGCAGCGTATAGCACAAAAAGGGAAATCCTAACCAGATCATCCCTGCCTAACCTAACCAGGCGTATCCATACTAAGACTGACGTGCCGAGACCACTGTTTCTGACAACCACAGAGCCAAGCAGAACAAATCAGAGCATAGTGGAGGGTTGAAATCCACCGAATAGCAGTGTATGACTCAAACGTCTACACAACCCTGCCCGAACCTCACCAAACGTAGCATATCCGGACGTATCGTAGCTCAACCTAACGTGCCGAGACCGCTATTCCTGTCCACGCTGGTGCCAAGCAGCAAGTATTAGAGCACAGTAGAGCGCATAGACCCACGGCATAGCAGTGTATAGCACATAAGTCGAACACATCCTGACCTAGGCTGACCAAACTTAACCTATACAAACGCAGTGTAACTCAATATAGCGAGACGGCACCAATACTGCTGTCCTACGCGGAGGCAAGCAGAAAAAGTTATAGCACAGAAATGCGCAGAGATCCACAGCATAGCAGTGTAAAGCACGAAAGCCCAGGCTACCGTTTCCTAACATAGACAAACGTAGCATAAACGTATGTGACAATTCTTGACCCAATGCGCCAAGACGACAATTGCTGGCCTCTACACAGCGAAGCAGAATATACTAGAGCACAAGTTCTAGCACAGAAATGCGCAGAGATCCACAGCATAGCAGTGTATAGCACGAAAGTCCAGGCTACCGTTTCCTAACATAGCCAAACGTAGCATAAACGTATGTGACATTTCTTGACCCAATGCGCCAAGACGACAATTGCTGGCCTCTACAGAGCGAAGCAGAATATAATAGAGCACACTAGATTGCAGAAATCCACCGAATAGCAGTGTATAGCACAAAAGTCAGTGCTACCATGCCCTTATATATACAAACTTAATATAACCACACCTAACATAACAGAGCCTGACGTGCGGCGACATCTATTGCTGGCCTACACCGGGCCAAGCAGAATATACAAGGGCAGAGTCGAGCCCACAAGTCGT
>NW_016948969.1:0-588 GCF_001483705.2 Eufriesea mexicana
GCTTGTCTCAGGGGAGGCTAGCAATACTGGTCTCAGCACGTTAGGTTGCGCTAGGTTTCGTTTCGTTAGGATAAGTTAGCTTGAGGTAGGTGCGGACAGCTTTGACTTTCTTGGTATAGAAAGTTATTCGGTGTATTCCTGCGCTCTACCATGATCGCATGTGTTCAGTTTGTCTATGTTAAAGACAGAAATAGCTGTCTCGGCGGGTAACGTTAGACTAGGCTACGTTTGTTTGGGTTAGGTTAGGTTAGTTTGGTGTAGCATTCCTTTGACATTAGTGCTTTACACTGCAACACCGCGGATATCTGCACTCTACTGTGGACTGGCCTATTGTGCTCGGCGCTGGGGAGGTCAGCAGTAGTGTTGTAGGTCGGCTAGGTGGATTTAGGTAACGTTCGATATCTGGGGTAGGGCTAGGTAAGCCAAGGAATGCTTTGGGTCTTGGGCTATACACTGCTATTGACCGGATTTCTGCGCTCTACTCTGATATAATATGCTCTGCCTTGTTCTGAGGAGGCCAGCAAGACTGGTCGCAGCACGATAGACAGAGATATGTTTTGGTATGGATACCTTCGACTTTTGTGCTAT
>NW_016948970.1:0-1279 GCF_001483705.2 Eufriesea mexicana
ACCCACGTTCTCTCTTCTCAATCGGTCGGTCACGTATTCTAAACAGTCAGGCGCGTTCATAAACTTTCACCCGTTTATCGCATTCGGCTCTATTATAAACATCCTTTACATTCGATCCTCTTACACGCGGTCTCTTTCGTTCTAAGCCCAAACACACTTAACATTCTTCCAGGACCGTTCTTATTCCAATCCCACATATATATTTATAATCTATGTAACCATTACCACAATTACTACCTTCCAAATAGCGGAATATTATATGTTTTAAGTTGTGCGTATATATTATGTCGAAAATGACACGAAATCGAGTAAATTTCAAAATTTCAACTCGAATGTGGCACGAATTTCCGCTATTCGATAATAGTTAACTTTACGCACGCCATTTTTATCAAATGATCAATAATTTAAGGAAGTAAAACCAAAAAAAGTCGAGAATTTTGAACTGTATAGCTAATGATCACTCCAGTTCATATGTGTGAAAGAAATTTGGTTGATTTCTCGAATGACTAAGTGTGAGAAGGACTGTTTCTAATGAACGACGTAGATTGAGATTCGAAAATGGTTAATAAAGAACTGACAAAATACTGTATCTAATCATCACGAAAGACAGACACTTAAATTTTCTGCTGAATTATTCACAGAAAATCGGTAATCGGCAAAAGGATAGACATTTTCCTGTTTGGCAGTCGGTTTACATAAGACGTTTCTTTCTTTCGGTAATTGATCGCTCTGAAACAAAGGGGACATCCTCCAAACAACGTCAGTGGTGGAAAAAATACCTCTGAAGTGGGTCGCAATAAGTATGTCGGCGCTCGTCGCGGCCGTCGGGACAATAATCGCGGGTCGTAGTAGGTTTCAAACTGCCCGTAGTTCTCCGACTTAGGAGCTTTTAAAGCGGCCGAGTGTTCACGGAAGGGGTAGAAAAAACACCGCCAACCTGCATGCGGGAAAAACTAAGTTTTCGCGGGAAAGGTTTACGCGGGAACCGCCCTCGCGCGGGAAAGTCGCGATGACCGCCCAGGGAGGTCGTAAATTAAGACGACCGTTGGTTTGCAACATCGCTGCCCGGTCCCAGGCTAATCCCCGGCATGACATTGACGATAGCCAATGCCATCCGCGGGACAATGCCTGTTGACCTGCAGCGACTGCTGGTATGTTGCGAGTGGACGTACCCGGTGCACCCTCGACCCTAATGTCCCTGTTCCTTTTGCATGGACGTAGTGGCGGAATCTTAGCCGCCACACCTCTTTCAGGGTGAGATGCACGGAGTTTACGTACA
>NW_016948971.1:0-293 GCF_001483705.2 Eufriesea mexicana
CAAGCACCCATCCATACATTCATCGATCCACACACCTATCCATACATACATCCATAAATATATACACCCATACAACCATACATCCGTACATCCATACTTCCACATATCCATACATCCATAAATCCGTCCAACCATACAAACATACATCCATACATACATCCATTCGTACATCCAGACATCTATCCATCCATACATCCATTCATCCATACAGCCAACCATCCATACGTCCAACAATCCATACATCCACCGATCCATACATCCATCCATCCATACATCTATCCTCCATTCCATAC
>NW_016948971.1:337-584 GCF_001483705.2 Eufriesea mexicana
CCATACATACATCAATACATACATCCAAACATACACCAGTACATTCGTCCATACATACATCCATACATACATCCTTCCATACATCCATACACACACACATACATACATCCATTCAAACATCCATACATATATCCGCGCATATATCCATCCGTCCAAACAGCCATCCATACATACATACAACCAACGGCACTCCCATTATTCCATACGCCCATCCATCCATACGTCCACCCATCCATACATCCATCGA
>NW_016948972.1:0-631 GCF_001483705.2 Eufriesea mexicana
ATTTGTATCACCGCTGATCAGATCTGTCGAACGCCTAAGCGCTCTATTTGTGGATGTACCGACCACCGTACTGGATGTTGCAAATACTTCTAGCCATAACTGTTGTATACATGGATTATTCTAAAGCTAAAGTGGAATTTAAGCCGTCAATGAACATATTAAGCCAACGGGATCTCAGTACCATTATGTCAATTGTTATTAGCTCGAGATATGACGGATCTGTCTTTTGATATTCTAGAATAGCTACAGAATATAGATCACCATTGTACACGGTAATCCAACGGCAACAGTGCCTTGTTGATGGATGTACTATGTACCGTACTGCCAAACGCAAGTATCTCTACCCATGGCCGTACAACACATTGATTATTCTAGAATTGCACTTAAACATAAGCTTTCAAATCCAACGGCTAATGTACTGAGATTATGCCGGTACTGAGTACTCCTTCGTGAATTGCTAGTGTCGCGAGCGATAATGGGTCGGTCGTTTGCCTTTCTAGAAATGCAAGGCAGTTTATATCAGCAGAGAACTTATTAAACCAACGGCTTCTGTTCTGTGATGGTGGCTGTGCTCAGTGCCATTATGGCAATTGTCATTACCTCCAGCTGTGTCGGATCTGTCCTCTATCTT
>NW_016948973.1:0-1588 GCF_001483705.2 Eufriesea mexicana
CACGCCAATAGAATCTTACCTCCTTAATTATCCAGGAAAGTTATCTCAGCACGATATTAGTCGTAAATCTTAATGAAATTGAATTATCCAGGCAGATTCTTTAGAATTGCAATGGCTCTAGCACGCCAATAGAATCTTACCTCCTTATTTATGCAAGGAAGTTAGCTCACCACGATATTAGTCGAAAATAACAATGAAATTGAATTTTCGAGCCAGCTTCTACAGCATTGCAACGGCTATGGCGCGCAAATAGAATCCTTCCTTCTCCTTTATGCAAGTAAGAAAGCTCACCATGATATTAGTCGAAAATATCAATAAAATTGAATTTTCAAGCAAGATTCTATAGCATTGCAATGGCTACCGCACGCCAATAGAATCTTTCCTCCTTAATTATCCAGGAAAGTTATCTCAGCACGATATTAGTCGAAAATCTTAATAAAATTGAATTATCCAGGCAGATTCTTTAGAATTGCAATGGCTATAGCACGCCAATAGAATCTTACCTCCTTAATTATACAGGAAAGTTATCTCAGCACGATATTAGTCGATAATCTTAATAAAATTGAATTATCCAGGCAGATTCTTTAGAATTGCAATGGCTCTAGCACGCCAATAGAATCTTACCTCCTTATTTATACAGGAAAGTTATCTCACCACGAGATTAGTCGAAAATATCATTAAAATTGAACTTTAAAGACAGATTCTATAGCATTGCAACATCTATAGCTCGCCAATAGAATCGTTCGTCCATATTCATACAAGAAAGATAGCTCACCGCGATATAAGTCGAAAATGTCAATAAAGCTTAATTTTCCAGCCATATTCTATAGCATTGTAATGGCTATAGCTCGCCAGTAGAATCTTTCCTTCTTACATATGCAAGGAAGTCAGGTCACCGCGATATTAGTCGAAAATGTCAGTAGGATTGAATTTTCTAGACAGATTCTATAGCCTTGCAATAGCTAATGCACGCCAACCCAATCTTTCTTCCTTATTTATGCAAGAAAGGAAGCTCACCACGATATTAGCCGAAAATATCAATAAAATAAAATTTTCAATCCAGATTCTACAACACTGTAATGGCTATAGCGTGCCATCAGAATCTCTCCTCCTTATTTATGCAAGGATGTCGGCTCAACACGATATTAGCTGAAAGTGTCAATAAAATTGAATTTTCCATCAAGATACTATAGAATTGCAATGGCTACAGCTGGCCAATAGAATCTTTCCTCCTTATTTATGCAAGAGACTGACCTCACCACGATATTAGTCGAAAATGTCAATAAAATTGAATTTGCGAGGCAGATTCTATAGCATTGCAGTGGCTATAGCACGCCAATGGTATCTTTCCTCCTTGTTTATGCAAGAAAGTAAGCTCACCACGATATTAGCCGAAAATGTTAATAAAATTGGATTTTCCAGCCAGATTCTACAGAAATGCAATGGCTATAGCACGCCAATAGAAGCTTCCCTCCTTATTTATGCAAGGAAGTTAGCTCACCACGATATTAGTCGAAAATGACAATGAAATTGAATTTTCGAGCCAGCTTCTATTGCATTGCAATGGCTATAGCACGCCAATAGAATC
>NW_016948973.1:10635-10877 GCF_001483705.2 Eufriesea mexicana
ATTGCAATGGCTATAGCACGCCAATAGAACCCTTCCTCCTTATTTATGCAAGAAAGTAAGCTCACCACGATATTAACCGTAAATGTCAGTAAAATTGTATTTTCCATCCAGATTCTGTTTCACCGCAATGGCTATGGCACGCCAATAGAATCTTTCCTCCTTATTTATCCAAGAAAGAAAGCTCAGCTCGATATTAGTCGAAAATGTTAATAAAATTGAATTATCCAGGCAGATTCTATATA
>NW_016948974.1:0-254 GCF_001483705.2 Eufriesea mexicana
ACACTGCAATGCGGTGGATTTCTGCGCTACACTCTGCCCTAATAAGCTCTGCTTGGCTTTGAGGAGACCAGTAATAGTGGTCTCGGCACGTTGGGTGGTCTTAGGTTACGTTTGGCTATGCTAGGTTCTTAGAAATTCGGTTAGGATAACTTTGATTTTCGCACTTCACACTGTTGTGCGGAGGATTCCTGCGCTCTACTGTGCTCTATTATATTCTCCTCGGCCCAGTCGAGGTCAGCAATTGTGGTCACAGC
>NW_016948975.1:0-659 GCF_001483705.2 Eufriesea mexicana
CACAAGAGCCAAGCAGTGAATATTAGAACGCAGTAGAGCGCAGATGTCGGTGGATATCGGTGTGTAGCACAGGCCTCCAAGCTATAATGCCCTCAACTCACCAAACGCAAAAGAACCAAACGTGGGAGAGCTCAAAATAACGTGACAAGACCACCGTTGCCGGCCTCCACAGAATCGAGCACAGCATACTAGACAGCAGGGCGCAGAAGTCCATAGAATCGCAGTGTACAGCATAAATGTCATATTTATCTAGGCGAACCCACGCTAACATAACCTAACAAAACGCAACCTACCGCAACGTAACGTGCCGCGGCCAGAATTTGTTGCATTCGCAGGGCTAAGCATAATATAGTAGAGCAGCGTACAGCGCAGGAACACCTATAACAGCAGTGTGTTGCACGACAGCCTATGTTAAACAGTCCGAGCTTAACTTAACCTAGTCCACCGGAAAGTAACCTAACTCAACCTAGTACCACTATTGCTGTCCGCCACAAAGACAAGCAAAATCTACTAGGGCACAGTAGTGCGCAAAAACCCAACGCAATGCAGTGAACAGCGCAAGAGTCAGGAATATCTTGACACAACCTGACCGTACTTAACCAAACCAAAGGAAGTATAACTAAGCATGACGTGACGAAACCATTATTTCTGGCCTCCCC
>NW_016948976.1:0-1053 GCF_001483705.2 Eufriesea mexicana
TATTGACATTTTCGAATAATATTGTGGTGCGCTTCCTTTCTTGCATAAATAAGGAGGAAAGATTCCATTTGCGAGCTATAGCCGCTCACGTGCTGTAGAGTCTGGCTGGAGAATTCGATTTCATTGACGTTTTCGAATAATATTGTGGTGCGCTGCCTTTCTTGCAGAAATAAGAAGGAAAGATCCTTTTGGCGTGCTATAACCATTGCAATGATATAGAATGTGCCTGGCAGTTTCAATTTTATTGACAGTTTCGACTAATATCGTGGTGAGCTAACTTTCTTGCATAAATAAGGAGGAGTGATTCCACTGGCGTGCTATAGACATTGCAATGCTATAGAATCGTCATGCAAAATTCAATTTTATTGTCATTTCCGACTAATATCGTGGTGAGATAGCTTCCTTGCATAAGTAAGGAGGAAAGCTACTTTCGGTGTACTATTGAGATTGTAATGTCGTAGAATCCGGCTGGAAAATTCAATTTTATCGACATTTTTGTCTGATATCGTGGAAAGCTAACTGTCTTGCATAAACAAGGTGGAAAGAATCTATTGGCGTGCTATAGGCTTTGCAATGCTATAGAATCTTGCTGGAAATTTCAATATTATTGACAGTTGCGACTATTATCGTGGTGAGCTAACTTCCTTGCATAATTAAGGAGGAAAGATCCTTTTGGAGTGTTATTGAGATTGCAATGTGGTAGAATCTGGCTGGAAAGTTCAATTTTATTGAAATTTTTGGCTAATATCGTCGAAAGCTGACCTTCTTGCATAAACAAGGTGGAAAGAATCTATTGGCGTGATATAGCCATTTCAATACTATAGAGTCTGGCAGGAAATTTCAATTTTATGGACGTTTTCGTCCAGCATCGTGGTGAGCTAACTTTCTTGCATAAAAAAGGATGAATGACACTATTGGCTTGCTGTAGCCTTCGCAATGCTATAGAATCGGGAAGGAAAATAAAATTTTATTAACATTTTCGACGAATTACGTGGTGAGTTATCTTTCTCGCATAAATAAGGATTAAAGATTCTATTGGCGTGCTATAGGCTT
>NW_016948977.1:0-507 GCF_001483705.2 Eufriesea mexicana
TAGCATTTCCGTGTAGAGCAGACATGTCAAAGCTATCCTATCCAGACACAATCAAACCTAACATATCCGAACGTTACCTATCCCAAACTAACACGCCGCGACCGCTATTGCTGGCCTCCCCAGAGACATGCCGATACAAGTAGTGCAATGCAGAGCGCAGATATCGTCCGAACAGCAGTGTATAGCTCAAAAGTTGAACCTATCCTAACTAAACCTTTCCTACCCTGGCCAGGCCAAGCGTAACACAACCCAACCCAGCCTGCCGAGACCGCTATTGCTGGCCACAATAGAGCAAAGCAGAACACACTAGAGCGCTGTAGAGCGCAGAAACACACCGCACAGCAGTGTACCGACAAATCTATCCCATCCTATCCTGGCCGAGCATTATCTAACAAATAACAAAACGTAATATAACCCAACCTGACGTGCCGTGACCATGAATGTTGGCCTCTCGAGAGCCGAGAAGAGTTTGGTACAGAAACGGAGAGCGCCCGAATCCACCGAATT
>NW_016948978.1:0-846 GCF_001483705.2 Eufriesea mexicana
TGTTAGGTTCGGCTAGGTTTGTTTGGATTAGAATAGGATATCATTGACTTCTTTGCTGTACACGGAAATGTGGTGGATTTTTGCACTCTACTTTCCTCTAGTATGTTCTACTATTCTCTGTGGACGCCAGCAATAGCGGTGGCGGCACGTAGAGTTGTGTCACGTTATGTTTGGTTAGGCTACGTTAAGTAAGGTTTGGGCAGGTTATCCTTGACTTTTGTGCTACACACTGATGGTCGTCGTACTTCTACGCTCTACATTGCTACACTACACTCTGCTCGACTACGGGGAGGTCAGTAATGGTGGTCCCAGCACGGAAGTTTTGTTTAGGCTACGTTTGGTTATGCTACGATTTGCTAGGTTAGGAGAGGATAGCTTTGACTTTTGTGTTGTACACTGCTATTCGGTTGATTTCGGCGATCCCCTGTGACCTGATATGTTCAGTTTGCCTCTGGCAAGGACAGAAATGGTGGCCTTGTCTCGCTGGTCCGGGATAGGCAACGTTAGCTTGTGTTAGGCAAGGTCAGGTTAGGTCAGGATGTCTGCATCTTTTGGGCTGTACATTGAAACGCCGCGGATGTATGTGATCTTCTGTGCTGTAGTATATTCAGCTTGGCTCTGGGGATGTCTGGGATAATGGTGCAGGACAGTAATGTGGAGCTAGGTTACGTTCGTTTATTCTATGTTTGATTCGGTTATGACAGGACAGGTTTGACTTTTATGCTGTACAATGATGTTCGGTGGATTTCTGCACTCTACATGGCTCTACTCTACTCTGCTCTGCACTAAGGAGGGCAGCAATATTGGCCGTGGCACTTTGGGTTCTGTTACGTCGCTTTCGGTTAG
>NW_016948979.1:0-12275 GCF_001483705.2 Eufriesea mexicana
GACCTTTCTGCTATACACGGAGATTCCATGGATTTCTGCTCTCTGCTCTTGACTATTATGCTCTGCTCGGCTCTGTGGAGGCCAGCAATGCTGTTCGCGGCATGTCAGGTTGTGTTGCGATACGTCCGCTTATGTTACATTTGGTTAGGTTAGGGTAGGATATCTTTGACTTTTGTGCTATAAACTGCTATGCCGTGGATTTCTGCGCTCTGATGTGATCTAAAGATGTGATCTAATATGCTCTGCTTGGCTGCGGTAAAGCCGGAAATATTGCGTTCGGCACGTTTGCTTGAGCTTTGATACGTTTGGTAGTTATGACTGGCTTGGTTAGGATGCGTTACCTTTGACTTTTGTGCTGCATACTGCTTTTCGGTGGATTTCTCAGCTCTACTGTGCTCTAATATGCTCTGCATGGCTCTGGGGATGATAGAAATAGCGGACGTGGCACGTTATGTTTAGTTGCTCTACGTTTTGTTAGGCTAGTTTCGGTCTGGTTAGGTTAGGTTTTCATTGGCACATGTGATATATTCGGTCATTCGGTGTATTGCTGCTCTCCACTTCGCTCTGCTCTAATCTCATAGACCCTGGGAAGCCGGAAATAGTGGCCGCGGCACGTTACATTGAGTTCGTCTACGTTAGGTTAGGATATGTTTGGTTAGGATAGCCATGTCCTTTCTGCTGCACACTGCTCCTCGGCCTATATCTGTGCACTGGATTGCTCTACTAGCGTCTACTTGAATCTGTGGAGACTGCCAGTAGCGGGCGCGTCACGTTTGGCTGAGATACGCCACATTTGGTGCGGTTAGGTTAGGTAAAGTTTGGCTAGGAAGCTTTTGACTTTTGTGCTTTATACTGCTTTTCGGTCCATATTTGCTATCTGCGTGGCTGTACTAGCATCTGCTTGTCTCTGGGGAGGCCAACAATGGCTGCCGTGGCACGGTTGGATGAGTTAGGTTACCTTTGGTTAGGCTAGGTTAGCTTAAGTATATTTAGGAAGTCTTTGACTTTTGTGCCTTACACACCAGTGCGGCAGACTTCTGCGCTCTTCTGTGCTCTGGTATATTCTCCTTTCCTCTGGGGAGGTCACCAATGGTGGTCTCGGCACGTTAGGTTAAGTTAGGTTGCGTTAGATTATATGATATTTGGATGGGTTTGGATAGGATAGCTTTGACTTTCGTGCTATACATCGCTATTCAGAGGATTTCTACGCTCTACGTTTCTCTACTATGCTCTGCTCGTCCCTGGGGTGGCCAGTAACTGTGGTCTCTGCCAGTTAGTTTGAGTTAGGCTACGTTTGGTTACGTTACGTTACCTTGGGTTAGGCTTGGATAGATTTAACCTTCGAGGTTTACACTGTTATTTGGTGGATTTCCACTCTGTACTGTGCTCTTGTATGATCTGCTTGGTTCTGGGGAAGCCAGCAATAGAGGTAGCGGCACGTTAGGTTTAGCTCTTCTACGCTTGGTTGGGATAGGTTGGCCTGGTTAGGTCAGGTTATCTTTGACTTTAGTGCTATACATTGCTATTTGCCAGCTTTCTGCGCTCTACTTTGCTGTACTACACTCTGCACGACTCTGGGGATGCCAGCATTAGTGGTCATGTCCCATTAGGTTGCGTTAGGATACGTTTAGTAATGTTACGATTGGTTACGTTAGGAAAGGGTAGCTTCGACTTTTGTGTCATACTCCGCTGTTCGGTGGATTACTACGCTCTCCGTTGCTCTACCGTGCCCTGTTTGACTATCCGCGGGCCAGCAGTATTGTCCGCCTCGCGTTAGCTTGGGTTACATTACGTTTAGTCATGTTAGGTAACGTTGTGTTACTTTAGGGTATCTATCACTTTTGTGCTACTCACTGCTACCCTAAGGGCTTCTGCGTTCTTCTGTGCGCTATCACAACCTGCTTGTCTCTGTGGATGCCAGGAATAATGCTCTCGGCACGTTGAGTTCTGTCATGCTACGCTCGGTTGTGTCGGGTTTGGATAGGTTTGGTTAGGATAGCTTTGACTTTTGGGCTATGCACTGCTATTCGGAATGTTCCAGCGTTCTGCATTGCTCTGATATATTCTGGTTAGCTCTCGTGAGTGCAGCAATATCGGCAGTGGCACGTAACGTTGGGTTACTGTAGGTCCGACTATGTTACGTTTGGTTAGGCTTGGTTTGGGTATCTTAGACATTCGTGCTATACACTGCCATTCTATGGACCACTACGATATGCCCTCCAATAATATGCCCTGCATGACGATGCGGAGGCCAGAAATTGTTGGCTAGGTACGTTCGGTTGGGACTGCTTACGTTTTATTAGGCCATGTTAGGTCAGGATAGGTTAGGATATCCCTTACTTTCTTGCAGTACGCTGCTACTCGAACGATTCCAGCGCCCTACACTGCTCTGCAATATCCTGCATAGCTCTTGTCAGGCCAGCATTGGCTTTCGTTGCACATCTGGTTCTGTTACGTTACGTATGCTTATGTTACGTTTGGTTAGGTTAGGATAGGATGCCTTTGACTTCTTTACCATACACCGCTATTCGGAGGATTTCTACGTTCTGCATTACTCTACTACTCTCTGCTCGACACTGGGGAAGCCAGTAATTTTGTTCTCGCCACATTAGTTTTAGGTAGGCTACGTTTGGTTAGGTTATGATACCGTGTGTTAGGCTTCGATTGCTTTGACTTTTGTGCCACACACTGCATTGCGGTGGATTACTGTGCTCTACTGTGCCCTAGTATATTCTGCTTGGCACTGGAGGGCCAGCAATGGTGGTCTCGGAACGTCAGGTTGTGTTCTATAACGTTTGGTTACGTGACGATTGGTCAGGATAGGTTACGATAGGTTCGTCTTTTGTGCTATACACCCCTATACGGTTGATTTCTGCACTCTACTGTGCTCTATTGTGTTCTCCTTCGCACTTCGAGGCCAGCAATAGCGGCGGTGGCACGTTTGACAGAGTTACGTTACGCTTGGCTTGATTAGGGCAGGTTAAGTATGTTTAGGATGGCCTTGACCTTTGTGGTATTCACTGCTATTCGGTGGGATAATACACTCTACTGTGCTCTGGTATATTCTGCTTGGCTACGGTGAGGCCTGAAGTAGTTCTGTAGGCATAGATAGGTTGCGTCTGGTTATGTTAGGTTTGGTTGGGATTGTTAGAGTAGCTTTGACTTTTATTCTATGCACTGTTATTCGGTGGATCTAAGCGCTCTACAGTGCTCTAGTATGCTCAGCTTGTATCTGGGGAGGCCAGCAATCGTAGTCTCGGCACGTTTCGTTCAGTTAGGCTACAGTTGGCTATGTTACGTTTGTTTATGTTAGGATAGCATATCTTTGACTTTTGTGTTATGCACTGCGATTCTATGAATTTCAGGGCTCTACTCTCCTCTATTAATCACCGCTCGGCTATGCAGAGGCCAGCAATACAGGCCGTGGCACGTTAGGATGGGATTGGTTTCGTTAGGCTACTTTCGGTTAGGTTAGGTTAGGAGAGGTTAGTTTAGGATGTATTTGACTTTTGTGCTACACACTGGAATGCGTTCGATTACTGCGATATACTGCAACTTAGCATATTCTGCTTGGCACTGGGGATGCAAGCAATAGTTGCCTCGGCGCGTTAGATTGATTTAAGCAACGTTCGGTTATGTTGCGTTTGGCTAGGTTAGGAGAGGGTAGCTTGTACTATTGTGCTATACACTGCTATCCTTTGGGTTTCTGCTCCCTACTCTGCTTTAATGTGTTCTGCTTTGCTCTGAGTAGGTCAGCAATTGTGGCATAGGCACGTTGGGTTTTGTTAGGTTATGTTCGGCTAGCAACGGTTAGGTTAGGTTTCGTTAGAATGGCTTTGACGTTTGCGCTATACACTGCCATTCTGTCGATGCCTGCGCTCTGCGTTGCTCTACTGGGGAGGCTTGCAATTGTAGTCGTGGCACGTTTGGTTGAGTTATGTTACGTTAGGTTTGTTATGGTTTTGTAAGGTTTAGTTCATGTAGCTTTGACTTTTGTGCTATACACTGCTATTCGATGGATTGCTGTTCTCTACTGTGCTCTAATATTCGCTGCTTAGATCTGAGATTTCCAAGAATGGTTGCAGCGGAGCGCCAGGATTTGTTACGTTACGTTTGGTTAGGTTACGTTTGTTTGTGTTAGGTTAGGACATCTCTGACTCCCGTGCCAAAACTGCCATTCTGTGGGCCTCTGCGCTATTCTCTCCCCCAATATGCCCCGCTTGGCGATGGGAAGTCCAGCAATATTTGGGTTGGCACGTTATGCTGGAACTGGTTACGTTTGGTTATGTTAGGTTTGGTTAGGTTTGGTCAGGATGGCATTGACTATTGTGCTATAGTTTTCTATAAGGTGTATCTCTACTCCCTACAGTGCTTTAATATTTTCAGATTGACTTTGGGAAGGCCAGAAACAGTGGTCTCGGCACATTACGTTGGGTCATGTTACGTTCGGTTAGGTTGGGTTTGGCAATGTTTGGTTAGGATAGTTTTAACTTTTGCGCCGTTCGCAGCTTTTCGGTGGATTTCTGCAATCTACTGTGCTCTGGTATGTCCTGTTTGGCTCTGAGGAGGGCAGCAATAGCGTTCTCGGCACGTTAGGTTTAGTTATTCCATGTTGGGTTATGTTCTGTTTCTTTGGGATAGGTTTGGCTAACTCTGATTTTTCCGATATACACTGCTGTTATATGGATCTCTGTGTTCTTCTCTCCACTAACATGTTCTGCTTGGCTCTGGGGACGCCAGCAACCGTGGTCGCGGCACGTCAGTTTGTGGTAAGTGACTTTCGGTTGAGTAAGTTTAGGGCAGGTTAGGCTAGGGTACGTTCCACTTTTGTGCTACACACAACAATGCGGCCGATCTCTGCGCTCCTCTATGCTATAGTGCAGTCTGCTTGGTTCTGCGGTCGCCAGCGGTGCTGGTCTCGGCATGTTAGTCTGTGTTAAGTTGCGTTTGACTATGACACGCTTAGTTAGGTTAGGATAAGATAGCTTTCACTTTTGTGCTCTACACGGCTATTCGGTGGATATCTGCTCTCTACAACGCTCTGGTGTACTCTGTTTGGCTTTTGAGAGGACAGCAGTAGTGATCTCGGCACGTTAGGCTGTGTTCGGTAACGTTTAGTTAGTTTAAGTTAGCATGTGCAAGGTTCGGATAGCTTTGCTTTTACAGTTATACACTGTGATTCCGCGGATTTGCGCGCCCTGCTCTTCTCTAATACGGTCTGTATGGCCCAGGGATGCCAGCAACAGTGGTCACCGCACGTCAGTCTCTGTTAGATTACGCTCGGTTCTGTTAGGTTTGGTTTGATTGGGAAGGGGTAGCTTTGACTTTTGTGCTATATACCGCATTTCTGAGGACTCCTGCGCTTTACTGTGATCTAATGCTCCCTGCTTTGCTCTGGGAATTCCGGAAATAGTGGCCACGGCGCGTCAATTTCAGATGTGTTACGTTTGGTTTGGTTAGGTGTGTTTGGGTTTGGTTTGGAAATCTTTGTTCTTCGTGCTATGCGTTGCCATTCTATGGACCTTGACGCTCTACTCTGTCCGCATATGACATGCTTGGCGTTGGGAAGGTCAGCAATCATGGGCCAGGCGCGTTATGTTGGGATTCGTTACGCTTGATTAGTTTATGTTAGGTCAGATTAGGTTAGGACACCTCTTACTTTTTCTCTATACACTGCAGTTCGGGCGATTTCAGCGTTCCACGTTGCTCTGCTATACACTGGTTAGCCCTCATGGGGCCAGCAATAGCTTTCGTGGCACGTAAGTCTGGGTCACGTTGCGTTTGCTTATGTTACGTTTGGTTAGGTTCGGAAAAGATAGCTTTGACTTCTGTGCTATACATTGGTATTCGGAGGGTTTCTGCGCTCTACATTGGTCTACTATACTCAGCTCGACTCCCGGGACGGGAGAAATAGTGCCGTGACACGTTAGGTTTAGTTAGATTACGTTTGGCTAGGTTAGGACAGGTAATGCTTGCTAAGGGTAGCTTTGTCTTCCTTGCTATGCACAGCTGTCCGGTTGATTCCTGCGTTCCACTGTGCTCTTCTCTAATTTGCTAGACGCCGTGGTGGCCAGCAATAGTGATCGCGGCACCTTAAGTTGAGTTTTCCTGGGTCGGGTTAGGTTGTTTGTTTGGCTTAGGTTCGGATATACTTTGACTTTTCTGCTGTACACTGCGACTCAATTTATTTCTGCGCCCTACTCTCCTCTATATGTGCTGCTCGGCTCTGCGGAGGTCAGGAATAGTGGTGGCGGCAAGCTTGACTTAGTTAGGTTATGTTTGGTTAGGTTAGGATATGATGTGATAGGTTAGGATGGCTTCGACTTTTGCGCCGCACACTGCTATTCTATGGACTTCTGCGCTCTTCAATGCGCTACCACACGTTGCTTGTCTCTGTGGACGTCAGGAATAATGCTCTCGGTACGTTTGTTTGTGTTACGTTACGTTAGGCTATGTTGGACTCTGCTAGGTTTGGTTAAAGCAGCTTCTACTTTCCTGCTGTATACTGCGATCCGATGGATTTCTGCACCCTAGCCTCCACTAATAAGTTCTGCTTGGCGATGTGGAGGACGGCGATAGTGATGGCAGCACGTCAGGTTCAGCTTAATTACGTTTGGTAGTGTTAGGCTATTCTGGGTTAGGCAGGGTTAGCTACGACTTTTGTGCTACGCACTGCAATTGTATGGACACCAGCGCCCTATTGTGTGCTATCACAATCTGCTAGTCTCCGGGGACGCCAGGAATTGCGGCCGCGGTAAGTTAGATTGAGGTATTTTACGCTTCATTAGGTAAGGTTTGGCTACGTCAGGATTGGATAACTTTGATTTTTGTCTGTGCACTACTGTGATGTGGATTTCGGCGCCCTAATGCGCCATAATATGCTCTCCTTGGCTTTGGGGAGGACAGCAATAGTGGCTTCGGCAGGTTAATTTTAGTTATGTTACGCTTGGTTATGTTACGATTGTTTAAGTTATGAAGGTATAGCTTTAACTTATGTGCTATTCGTTGACCTTCTGAGCTATATGTTCTGCTTGTCCCTGTGGATGCCGGCAATAATGTTCGTAGCACGTTTGGTTGAGATATGTTACGTTTCGCTTAGCTGGGTCAGGACTTGTTTGGCTAGGATTGCTTTGACTTTTGTGCTATGCACTGCTATTTGGTCGATAACAGCGCTGTGCATTGCTCTGAATTGCTTTGACTTTTGCGCTATGCACTTCTATTCGGTCGATAACAGCGCTCTGCATTGCTCTGCTATCATCTGCTTGTCTCTGGTGACGCCAGCAGTAGTGGTCGCTGCACGTTTGTTTGGATTATGTTACGTTTGGTTAGGTAAAGTTAGGTTAGGTTTGGTCAGCGTGTCTTTGACTTTTGCACTATACACTGCAATTCCGTCTATTTGTACGCACTGCTGTGCTCTAATATCCTCCGCGTGGCTTTGGGGTGGCCAGCAACTGTGGTATCGACACGTTAGGTTGAGTTATGTTACTCTTTGTTAGGTTTGGTTTGCCAGGGATAGGTTAGGGTAGCTTTGGCTATTCTGCCATACATTGCCATTCTATTGTCTTTTGCGCTCCACGCTCCGCTAATATGTTCTGCTTGGCGATGGGGAGGCCAGCAATAGTGGACTCGCCTCGGTAGGTTTAGTTAGTCTACGTTTGGTTAGGTCAGTTTAGGCCAGGTTTTGATAGGGTTCCTTTGACTTTTGTGCTGTACACTGATATGCGGTGGACTTCTGCGCTCTACTGTGCTTTAAGATGTTCTGCTTGGCTCTGTGGAGGACAGACATAGTGGCCTTGGCACGTTAGGTTAATTTAGGATTTTATTTTGGTATTAATTTAGGTATTTTAGGAGAGGGCAGTTTAGGCATTTCAGCTATACGCTGCTATTGAGTCCATTTCAGCGTCCTACATTGCTCTGCCGTACTCGGCTTGGCACTCGTGAAACCGGCGATAGTGTTCCAGGCGCCCCAGACTATGTTACGTTCCGTTTGGTCATATCAGGTTTGGCTATGTAATGAGGCGATAGCTTTGACTCTTGCGCTATACACTGCTATTCGGTGGACTTCCTCGCTCTGCATTGCTCTAATATGCTCTGCTTGGCTCTGGGGAGGACAGCAACGCTTATCTCAGCACCTTGCGTTGAGTTATGCTACGATCGGTTAGGTAAGGTTTGGAGAGTTTGGTTTTCGATATCTTCCACTTTGGTGCTATACACTGCAGTGCGGAGGATTACTGCGCTCTACTGTGCTCTAGTATATCCTGCTTTGCTCTGTGGAGGCTAGCAATAGCGGTCTCGGCACGTTAGGTTGAGATAAGCTACCTTCGTATATGTTACGCATGGCTATGGTGGGATAGGGTAACCTGGACTATTGCGCCATGCACTGGGATACTTTGGACTTCTGCGCTCTACTCTCTTCTAATTTGTTCTGCATGGCAATGGGTATTATAGCAACGGTAGGCTGGGCACGTCAGGTTCACATGGCCTACGTTTTGTTTGGTTAGCTTAGGACCGATTGGGTTAGGATTTCTCTGCCTTTAGTGCTATACACAGCTATTAGGTTGCTTCCTGCGCTCTACAGTTCTCCAGCATATTAAGCTTGTCTCTGGGGAGGCCAGCAACCGTGGTCTCAGTACGTTGGGCTAAGATAGATCACGTTCGTTTATATTACGTTTGGATAGGTTAGTACAGGGTAGAGTTGACTTCTGGCCTATAGGCTGCTATTCGACGGATTCCATCGCTATACGTTGCTCTAATATACTCTGTCCGGCTCTGGTAATAGTGATCTCGGCACGTCAGGTTGTGTTGAGCTACGTTCGGTTACGTTACGTGCGGCTATGTTAGGGTAAGGTAGCTACGACTATTGTGCTATGCACTTAGATTCTGTTGACTTCTGCGCTCTACTCCTTCCTACTATGTTCTGCTTCGCTCTGCTGAGGGCAACAGTAGTGGTCTCGTGACGATAGGCTGAGTTAGGCTACATTTGGTGACGTTACGTTTGGCCTGGTTAGGAGAGGATAGCAATGACTTTTGTGCTATATACTGCTACTCGGTGGATCCGTGCACTCTACAGTGCTCTACTATGTCCTATTTGGCTCTGCGGAGGCAGCATTGTTTGCATCGGCACGTCAGGATGTGCTAGGTTACGTTTGGTAACGTTACGCTCTTTCAGGTTGGGATAGGACGGCTATGACTTTTGTGCTATGCACTGATATTCGGTGGACTTCTGCGCTCTACAATGCTCTACTAAACTCTGCTCGAATCTGCGGAGGCCAGCATTGGCTGTCGCCGACCTATAGGTTGTGTTAGTGTACGTTCGCTTAGGTTTGGTTAGGAGAGGTTTGGTTAGGGTGGCTTTGACTTTCGCGTTGTACACAGACTTTCGGTGAATTCCCGCCCAATGCTGTGTTCTAGTATGCCCTGCTTTGCCCTGGGGAGGCCAGAAATAGTGGCAGTGGCGCGTTGGGTAAAGTTATGTTACGTTTGGTTAGGTTACGTTAGCATGGGTTAGGTTTGGATAGCTTTGACCTTTCAGCTGCTCACTCCCATTCTATTGATTTCTGCGCTCCACTCTCCGCTAAAACGTTCTGCTTGGCGATGGGGAGGCCGGCAATGGTGGCATAGCCGCGTAAGGTTTTTATATGTTACGTTTGCTTATGTTGCTCTTGTTAAGGATAAGGTAGGACAAATCTGATATTAGTGCTGTACTCTGCCATTCGGTGGATTTCGGCGCTCTACGTTGCTCTACTGTACTCTTCTCGAATCTGCAGAGGCCAGCGTTGGCTGTCGCCGACCTATAGGTTGTGTTAGTTTACGTTTGCTTAGGTTAGGCTAGGAGAGGTTTGGTTACGGTGGCTTCTACTTTTGCGGTATGCACTCCTATTCAGTGGGTTTCTGCGCTCTACTGTGATCTAATATGCTCTGCTTTGTTCTCGGGAGGCCAGATATAGTGGCCGCGGCGCGCTTGGCTTATTTATGATACGTTCGGTTAAGTTATGTTAAGCTATGTTCGGTCAGGATAGCTTTGGCTCTTGTGCTGTACACCAATACCAGGCGGATTTCTACGCCATACATTGCTCTGCAATACTCTGTTCGACTACTTGCAGACCACTAATATTGGTCCAGGCTCGTTACGTTTAGTTACGATACGTTCGGTTAGGTTAAGCTAGGCTTGGTTTGGACAGGATATCTTTGAGTTTTCTGCGATTAACTGCAATGCGGCGGATTTCTGCTCTCTACACTCCAGTAATACGTTCTGCATGGCGATGTGGAGTCCAGCAATAGTGGGCTCGGCTCATTATATTTAGTTACTTTACGTTTGGTTTTCCTTGGATAAGTCAGGTTAGGTTAGGATTTCTTTGACTTCTGTGCAATACATTGTTATTCGGTGGCCTCCTGCGCTCTACTGTGCTCCAGCATACCCTGCTTGTCGCTTGGATGGCCGGCAACCGTGTCCCCGTCACGTCAGTTTATGTTAGGTTACGTTAGTTTATATTACGGTAAGACATGTTATTATAGATTAGAATTTCCTTCCTTGCTATAGACTGCTGTTCGCTGGATTTCCACGCTCCACATTGATCTACTATACTCTCCTCGACTGCGGGGAGACCTGTAATAGTGGCCACGGCACGTTGCGTTGAGTTGTGTCACGTTTGGTTTGGCTAGGTTTGATTAGGATTGGTTATGGTAGCTTTGGCCTTTGTGCTATACACTGCTATTCGGAAGATATCAACCTTCTACATTGTGTTGCTATACTGTGCTTGGCTCTCGTGATGCCAGCAATAGCGGTTGTGGCACGACAGGTTGCGCTTCGCAACCTCCACTAATGATACGTTTAATTATGTTAGGAAATTGTAGCTTTGACTTTTGTGCTATACACTGCCAGTCGGTGGATTTCTGCCTCTACTGCGATCTAATATTCTCTGCTCTCATCTGGGTATGCCAGAAATTCTGGCCGCGGCACGTAACGATGTATTATGTTACGTTTGGTTAGGTTAGGTTTGTTAGGGTTTGTTTAGGATGTCTTTGGCTTTCGGGCTATACACTGATATTCTATGGATTTCTGCATCCTACTATCCACTGATATGTTCTGCTTGGCTTTGGGATGCCAGCAATCGTGGTGGCAGCGAGTTAGGTTGTGTTACGTTACGATTGTTTATGTTACGATTGGCTATGTTTTGGAGGGGATTGCTTCGACTCTTGTGTTATAACAGCCGTCCGGTGTACTTCTGCGCTCTGCATTGCTCTACTATACCCGGCTCGCGTATAGGGGACCAGTAATAGTAGTCTCGTGACGTTAGATTCAGTTAGGCTCCGTTTGGTTACGTTGTGATAGTCTGGGCTATGCTTGGGTACTTCTGACTAACGCGGTGTAGACTGCTATCGGCGGATTTCTGCGCTACACTGTGTTCTAGTATGTTCTGCATGTCACTGGGGCGGACTGCAGTAGCGGTCTCGGCACGATAGGTTGAGTTACATTGCGTCCAGTTATGTTACGTTTGGTTAGGATAGGATAGGACACCTTAGACTTTTGTGCTGTACACTGCTCTTCGGTGGATTTCTTCACTCTACTGGTCTCTATTGTGCTATGCTTGGCTATGGGGGGACTGCAATGGCGGTTTAAGCAAGTTACTTCTTGACTGGTTACGTTCCGTTAAGACACGATTCGTTAAGTTGGGAAAGGACAGCTTCAACTTTTGCGCTATACATTGCAATGCGGTGGACTTCTGCGCTGTACTGTGCCCAAATATATTCTTTATGACCCTGGGGCGGCCAGCATTAATAGTCGTGCTACGCTTGGCTGAGTTTGGTTCTGCTCGCTCTGGCTAGGTTAGGATATGTCTGGTCATGATGGCTTTGACTTTTGTGCTATACGCTGCTATTCTGTCCATTCCTGCGCTTTACCGAGGTCTAGGATATTCTGCTTTGCAATACGGTGGCCAGCTGTAGTGGTCCCGGCACCTTAGTCTGAGTTACATTGCATATGGTTATGTCACGTTTGGTTAGGTTAGAAGAGGATACCTTCGACTCTGGTTCTATACGCTACTATTCAGAGCATTTCTGCGATCTACATTGCTACACAATGCTCTACTCGTCTCTGGGGAGACCAGCAATGGCAGACGTGGCTCGATTGGTTGAGTTGGGTTTCGTTCGCTTATGTACGGTTGGGTTAGGCTTATTTGGGGTGGCTCTGACTTTCGTGCTATACGCTTCTCTTCGGTGGATATCTGCGCTCTACTATGTTCTACTATGTCCTGCTTGGCTCTGCCGATGCAATA
>NW_016948980.1:0-990 GCF_001483705.2 Eufriesea mexicana
AACGTAACGTGACGCGACCACTACTGCTGGCCATCCCAGAGCCAAGCAGAATGTACTACAGCAGAGTAGAGCGCATAAGACCACCTAATAGCAGTTTGTAGCACGAAAGTCAAGGATACCATTTCTGAAATTAGCCACACCTATACTAACTAAACGTAACGCATCTCAGCCTAAGGTGCCGAGACCAATATTGCTGGCACTCCCATTGCTAAGCACAATATAGTAGAGCACTGCAGAGAGCAGAAATACTCCGCACAGCAGTGTATAGCTCGAAAGTCTAAGTAAACCCCACCGAGCTTAACCTAACCTAACCTAACCTAACCAAACGTAATTTGACACAACCTAGCGCGCCGAGAATACTATTGCTGGCCTCGCCAGACCCAAGCAAATTGGAACACAGTAGAGCGCGGAAATACATGGACAGAATTGAGTAGCACAAAAGCCTAATCTAACCTATCTTAACCTCACCAAACGTAACATAGCAGAACGTAGCATATCTCAGCCTATCGTTCCGAGACCACTAATGCAGGTCCCCGCAGAGCCAAGCAGTATATGCCGGAGCTCAGCATAGCGCAGAAATCCACAGTACTGCAGTGGATATCAGAAAAGTCGAAGCTAACCTAACCTAACCTGACCTAACATTACCTAACGGAAAGTAGCGTAACTCAACATAGCGTGCCGCGACCACTGCTACTGGCAATCCCCTCCTTCTGCAAAGCCAAGCAGAATATGTTAGAGCACGGTAGGTCACGGGAATCAACCACATAATAGAGGATAGTTCGAAAGTCAAAGCTGGCCCAACCAAACTTAACCCAACCCAACCAAGCCTAACGTGACCTAACCCAAACTAATGTGCCATGACCGCCACTTCTCGTTTCCATAGGTTCGAACGGAATATAGTAGAGCAACGTAAAGCGCGGAAATACAACGGAATGCCGTGTAACCCGCAAAAGTCGACGTAGCCTATCCTAACCTAGCCATACGTAACAT
>NW_016948981.1:0-665 GCF_001483705.2 Eufriesea mexicana
ATAATCGCTGTGTATATTAGAAACGTCATAGCTATCCAAGCCTAACCCAAACTAACGGAACGTAACCAAACGTAAACTGAAGCAGACTTACGTCCCGAGATCGCTATTTTTGCCCAACACAGAGCCAAGCAGGTCATATTAGAGCACGGTAGAAGGGCGCAGAAGTCCAGCGAATAGAAGTGTACGGCAGAAATGTTAAAGCTACCCTTTTGAAACGTAGGCGAGCCCAACCTAACCGCACGTAACCTGACTCAACATAACGTGCCGAGACCACTACTGCTGACCACCAGAGTGTCATGCGGAACATGTTAGCGGAGAGTGGAACGCAGGAACCCATATAATCAGAGGGTATATAAGAAAAGTCAGAGCTACCCGTGCCTAACCCAAACAAACGGGATATAACCAAACATAGCCAGATTGGACCCAACGTGCCGAAACCGCTATTATTGCACTCCCCGAAGCCAAGCAGGACTTATTAGATCAGTAGAGCACAGAAGTTCATCGAATAGCAGCGTACAGCACAAAAGTCAAATCTATCCTAACCTAATATGTCCTGCCTTAACATAACCGAACGTTACACAGCCCAACCTAACGTACCCCGACCAATATTGATGGCCTCTCCTGTGTCAAGCAGAATGAAGCAGAGCGCAGTCGAGCGCAGAAAT
>NW_016948982.1:0-248 GCF_001483705.2 Eufriesea mexicana
AATATCGTGGTGAGCTAACTTTCTTGCATAAATAAGGAGGAAAGATACTATTGGCACCCTATACGCACTGCAATTCCATAGAATCTGAATGGAAAATTCAATTTTATTGCCATTTTCAACTAATATCGCGGTGACCTATCTTTCTTGCATAAATAATGAGGAAAGACTCTATTGGCAGGCTATACCCATTGCAATGCTATTGAGCCTGGCTGGAAAATTCAATTTTATTCACATTTTCTGCTAATATC
>NW_016948983.1:0-313 GCF_001483705.2 Eufriesea mexicana
AGCGCAGTAGATCACAGGGTTACACCGAATAACAGTGTATAGCACGAATGTCAAGGCAATCCTAGCAACGCATAGCCTAACACAACCAAACCAAACGTAGCCTATCGTAAGCTAGCGTGATGCTGCTGCTATTGCTCACCTCCTGAAAGTTGATCAGAGTGTATAAGAGAAATGTAGTGCTCAGAATTCCACCGAACAACATTTCACAGCACAAAAGCCGCAAATATCGTAACCTAACCATACCTAACCTAAGTTTGCAAAACGTAGCATCCGTCAAAATAACGTGCCGCGACCACTGCCCCTGGCCTCCTCG
>NW_016948984.1:0-329 GCF_001483705.2 Eufriesea mexicana
GTAGATGGCTGTACTAGCTATTGGATTGATGGCGTTAGGCGATCTATTCACCAAGCTATAACATGTAATTGATTATGAATAGACCTATTTTCTGGCAAGTAGATGTCTGTTCTTGCCATTGAATTGAAGGCGTTAGGCGATCTAATCACCAAGCTATAATGGATTATATATTTTGAATAGACCTATTCTCTGGCAAGTAGTTGACTGTACTTGCCATTGTATTGAAGGCGATAGGCGATCTGTTCACCAAGCTATAACATGTTTAGGATTTTGAATAGACCTATTTTCTGGCCAGTGGATGTCTGTACTTGCCATTGGATTGAAGGCGG
>NW_016948985.1:0-248 GCF_001483705.2 Eufriesea mexicana
GGACATATCTATGCAGACCTAACACAGGCTAACGTGGCCTGACCAAACGTAGACTACCTCAACCTAGCGTGCCGCGGCCACTATTGTGCGCCTACCCAGGGCCAAGCAGGATACTGTAGAGCGCAGTACAGCTCAGGAACATATCGAATAGCGGCGCATAGCACAGAAGTGAAAGAAATCATAACCTAGCCTTCCTAACCTGACCCAACGGAACTTAACCTAGCTCAAGCTGACGTGCCGGGAGTACT
>NW_016948985.1:470-684 GCF_001483705.2 Eufriesea mexicana
GAGGTCCACCGAATAGCAGTCCACAGCACAATAGTCAAAGCTATCCTATCCTAGTATATCCAACCATAACATGACCAAACGTCGCATAGCTCAACCTAACGTGCAAGGACCGCTGTTGTCGGCCTCCACAGAGTCGAGCAGTACTTACTAAAGGACACCAGGGTGCAGAAGTCCATTGAAACGCAGTGTATAGCACAAAAGTCACATGCATCCA
>NW_016948986.1:0-717 GCF_001483705.2 Eufriesea mexicana
AGTAGAATCTTTCCTCCTTATATATGCAAGAAAGTTAGTTCACCTCGATATTAGTTGAAAATGACAATAAAATTGAGTTTTCCAGACAGATTCTATAGCATTACAATGGATATAGCACGCCAGTAGAATCTTTCCCCCTTATATATGCATCAAAGTTAGGTCGCCACGGTATTATTCGAGAATGTCAATAAAATTGAATTTTCCAGCCAAATTCTATAGCATTGGAGCGTCTATATCACGCCAGTAGAATCCTTCCTCCTTATATTTGCAAGAATGTTAGGTCACCACGATATTAGTCAAAAATGTCAATAAAATTGAATTTTGCAGCCATATTCTATAGCATTGCAATGGCTATTGCACGCCACTAGTATCTTTCCTCCTTATTTGTGCACGAAAGTTAGCTCACCACGAAATCCGAAGAAAATGCTAATCAAATTGGATTTTCCAGCCAGTTTCTATAGCATTGCAACGGCTATAGCACGCCAATAGTATTCTTCCTCCTTGTTTATGCAAGAAAGATAGCATTGTCTCCATAGTGTAAGTCGAAAATGTAAATAAAATTGAATATTCCAGGCATATTGGGTAACATTGCAATGGCTACAGCACGCCAATAGAATCTTTCCTCATTACTTATGCAGGAAAGGTAGCTCTCCACGATATTAGTCGAAAATGGCAATAAAATTGAATTGTCCAGCCAGATTATATAGCATTACAATG
>NW_016948987.1:0-708 GCF_001483705.2 Eufriesea mexicana
TCAACGTAACGTGCCGCGGCCACTATTTGTGGCATTCCCAGGGGTAAGCATAATATAGTAGAGAAGCGTACAGCACAGAAACACACAAAATAGCCGTCTATAGCACGACAGACTGTGTTAACCATCTCGAGCTGAACCTAACATAATCCAAGGGAAAGTAACCTAACACAACACAATACGACGATACCACTATTGCTGGCCTCCACAAAGACAAGAAAAATGTACTAGAGCACAGTAGTGCGCAGAAACCCAACTCACTGCATTGAACAGCGCAAGAGTCAGACATACCCTAACCCAACCTGACGTTACTTAACCAATCCAAACGTAGTTTAACTAAGCATGACGTGACGACACCATTATTTCTGGCCTCCACATAGCCAAGCAGGACATACTAGAGCACAGTGGATCGCAAAAATCCACAGAAGAGCAGCGTACAGCACAAAAGGTAATGCTATCCAGACAATACTTATCCTGACCCAGCCAAACCGAACGTAACCTGACACAATGTAACGTGCAAAGGCCACTATTGCTGGCCTTCCCAGAGCCAACCTGAAAGCATTAGAAAACTCTATTGCGCTGGAAATCACCTAATAGCAGACCACAGCACAAAAGTCAAAACTATACTCTCCTAACATAAAACGTATTACAACCAGACGTAAACCAGCTCAACCTAACATTCCGCGACCAGTATTGCTAGCCTCCCCGGAG
>NW_016948988.1:0-665 GCF_001483705.2 Eufriesea mexicana
CTTTCCGCGCTCTACTGTCGTCTGGTTCATTCTGTTTGTCTCTGGGGAGGCCCACAACAGTGGTCTCGGCACGTTAGGTTCAGTTAGGTCACGCGCGGTTATGATAGGTTGGGCAAGTTTAGTCGGGGTGGCTTTGACTTTTGTGCCAGGCACCGACACACGGTCGGTTTCTACGCTCTACAGAGCTCCAATATTCTCCGCTTTGCTCTGGGGAGGCCAGAAATTGTTACCGTGGCACGTTAGGTTAGGATATGTTGCGCTTTGAGAGGTCAGGTGAGGCTATGTTTGGTTAGAGTAGCTTCTACTTTTGTGCTGTGCACTGCAGTTCAGTGGATATCTGCGCTCTACAACGCTCTAGTATGTTCTGCTTGTCTCAGCGGTACCGGCAGTAGCGGCCGTTGCAGGTTCGGCTGGGATATTTTACGTTCAGTTAGGCTGGGCTTGGTTAGGATTGGTTGGAGAAGCTTAGAATTTTTTGCTAGACGCTGCTATTCGGTCGACATCAGCGTCCTACGTTGATGTGCTATACTCTGGTTGGCTCTCGTGAGGCTAGCAATAGCGGTCGTGGCACTCCAGTTTGTGATACATTACGTTTGGATATGTAACGTTTGGTCAGGTTAGGAGAGGGTAGCTTTGGCTTTTGCGCTATACACTGCAGTGTGGTC
>NW_016948989.1:0-278 GCF_001483705.2 Eufriesea mexicana
CTTCTGGCGAGCTATAGCAATTGCAATGCAACAGAATCTGTCTGGAAAATTCAATTTTATTTGCATTTTCGGCTGATATCACGGTGAGGTAGCTTTCGTGCATAAATAAGGAGGTAAGATTCTATTGGCCAGCTATAGCCATTTTAATTCTATAGTATCTGGTTGGAAAATTTAATTTTATTGCCATTTTCGACTAATATCGTGGTGAGCTGACGTCCATGCATAAATAAGGTGGAAAGATTCTATTGGCACGCTGTAGCCATTGCAATGCTATAGAA
>NW_016948990.1:0-564 GCF_001483705.2 Eufriesea mexicana
AGCAGCATGTCCTAACCTAGCCAAACGTAACGTAACCAAACGTAGCCTATCTCAATCAAGCGTACCGAAACCGCCATTGCTGCATTCCGCTGGGCAAAGCAGGACATACTAGAGCATATTAGAACGCAGGAATCCTCCGAAGTATAGCGTACAACACAAAAGTTAAAACTGTCCTGATCAAACTTAGCCTAACCCAATCTAACCGAACGTAACCTGTCTCAACATAACGTGCCGAGGCCACTATTGCTGGCCTTCCCAGAGCGAAGCCGAAAACATTAGAGCAATGTATGCCGCAGGGATGCATCCAATACCGGACTATTGCAACGAGGTACCTCCCCTGGCCTAACCAATCGTAACATAGAGAATCGTATCATGTCTTTACCTAACGTGCCGCGACCACTATTGCTGGCCTCTACAGAGCCAAACAGACCACATTGGTGGAGAGTGGAAGGCAGAAAACCATAGAGTCGCAGTGTATATCGGTAAAGTGGAAGCACCCTATGACTAACACAAACCAACGAACCATAGCCAAACATAGACCAGCACAACCTAACTAGCGGAAAC
>NW_016948991.1:0-280 GCF_001483705.2 Eufriesea mexicana
ACTTATGCAAGGAAGATTGCTCACCACGATATTAGATGAAAATGTTAATAAAATTGGACTATCCAGACCGATTCTGCAGCATTGCAATGGCTATAGCAGGCCAAAAGTATCTTTCCTCCTTACTTATGCAAGGAAGTTGGCTTACCACGCTATTAGCAGAATATGTCAATAAAATTGAATTTTCCCGCAAGATTCTATAGCATTGCAACGGCAATATCTCGCCAATAGGATCTGTCCTCCATGTTTATGCAAGAAAGTTATCTCACCACGATATTAGCCG
>NW_016948992.1:0-262 GCF_001483705.2 Eufriesea mexicana
AGTACGGAGGAAAGATCCTTTTGACGTGCTATAGCCATTGCAATGCTACAGAATCGGGCTGGAGAGTTCAATTTCATTGTCATTTTCGATTAATATCGTGGTGAGCTTGCATTCTTGCATATACAAGGAGGAAAGGTTATATTGGCAAGCTATAGGCATTGCAAAGCTGCAGAATCGGGCTGGAAATTTTAATTTTAAAGACATTTGCCATTAATATCGTGGTCAGCTATCTTCCTGGCATAAGTATGGAGGAAAGATCCTT